>NC_057394.1:17343162-17560806 GCF_019320065.1 Cervus canadensis | reverse complement strand
TTTCAGGCAGGAGAAGATGAAGCAATCAACCTAATTTAAGAAAACAAAATCCACATGCTGCTGAAAGGGAGGGTGTGCTTATAAAGACTCAGTCGTGACATCCTTCAGAAACCAGAATTACTTCCACATTAGGAACTAGAAAGTTCCACATTAGGTAGAAAACATTCTACCTAAATAACTACTAAATGTTTGATGAACCTTGACTGTGAGCAGGCAGATTTGGAGGTATGACCATTTCCAGCCAGTAATTCTGGTTTCTTTTGTCAGTATCTTATAGTTTTGAGTACAGGCCTTCTGCCTCCTTAGGTAGGTTTATTTCTAGGTATTTTATTCTTTTTGTTGCAAAGGTAAATGAGATTGTTTTCTCAATTTATCTTTCTGATCTTTCATTGTTAATGTATAGGAATACTCATTCTTACTTTTTAAAAGCAAAAGACTGTGTCAGGTTCTAGGAGCAATTAGAAGTCTGTGTATTGCTTAGAAGTCTAGGGTTTCTTCCATCAGTAAAATTGATTTGTAAAACAAGTGTAAATATACAAAATAATTTGTATTAAAATACAAACTGACAGCAACTTAATAGTCAACTTTTTTTTTTTTCATGCAAGGGTGAGGAAATTCAATGAAGTGGGGCAAGGGAAGACATGACACAAATAACAGAAAATTCTCTAGAAATGAACCTACTCATATAAAAGCTAAGCAGATGTTCCAGGGTGTTTACCCTTGCATTAATGACACAGCATTAAAACTGAACATGATTGCCATAAATAATCATCAAATTCTGACATATAATTACTTTAAATTTCCTATGCAATGTCTAACATTTTAATTAGTATGATCTTGTTTACATCTTCTTAGTTAATAAGGAAACTATTTTCTCCAACTTAAGTAGAATTTTCCTAGACCAGAGGAAAAAAATGAAATATTGAAGTATAATGGAATCATTAATTCACTAGGTCACTAATAGAATTTGATCCCACAGTTTTTTTTTTTTTTTTTTTTTTTTGATCCCACAGTTTTAACATCTAATTGAGTACTCTGTTAAGGACAAGATAAGGTATCTATTTGTTCAGGGTTCTAGGGACATAGCTAAAATGAAAACATGTCTCATTATATTGTTGATTTTCATCATCATCAATATACACATTTTTAAGTGTGCCCATGTCATCAGTGTTTTCCTAGGAGGTAAACGAAGTCAGTGAAACTTATACGCTCCCCTTAATTATCTGCAATGCTCTAAATGTAAACACACAGATACTGATGCTAACAAGTTAATCATAGTTACTATTAATAAATTACCTCTTCTAAGGCGTTCCACAGTTCATTGTCTGTATGCTCATTAAAGGGATCCAGATTTTTCCTCATTGTTCCAGTGAATAAGACAGGTTCCTAAATATTCCAAAATAGTCAATGTTATTACTTTAAACTATTTTCATTTTATTCCAATGTGTACAGAATATCAGAATTAAAATACAAAAACATCTAAATGAATTAATTATTTATAATAAAGCTGCAAATGTATGTTTACAAAATAGTATCTCTAAAATAATTTTCCATCATACAAAGTGTACTAAAAAATATCTTCTGGATTATTGAACACTAACAGAAGAAAGTGTTGAGGAAGTTTTTTCATCTTAAGGAAAAAACTGAAGACAAAGGAAGATTTGAATTAAAAAAAAAATCCTGGTAATAAATATCTGCTTAAACACATACACAAACTGAGGAAATAATTACATGAGAAACTTAACATCAAGATCTACGTAAATTAACTGTCAGTCCTGGAGTGACTGGGAAATACAAACAGCATGATTAGTAGAGGTCTGTGCCTCAAAGCAAACCATTAAATATTTACACATTAGCACTGAAGAATAAACTAGGCTATTTTCTCCATTGGTCAGACTGTCTTCTAGGATCTGGAATCTCTCCACACGTGTGAAATGAACATCCCCACATGTGCAAGGGGAACGTCAGCTCCTGGGGTCTGCAGCACCTCTGTCCCTGGAGAGATCTCTGATTCTGCATCAGGTCGTCCCACATTCCCTCACCTGTGTGTCAGGATGACCTGCCTCACAGAACCTTGTTACTATCTGCAAGGCCAGAGGACCTGAAACCCACTGTGACCTGTGTCATGATACTTTACTTTAAATAGTTCTTCCTATTCATCTGCTTCAGGAGGAGCCACAAGTAAATTACTCTGGAAATATAAGCCTCCTCTTGGCTTCAAGAGAGAATATTGACATAAGCTCATGTAGGCCATTTACATTTTCTTCTGGAAAGTTCTAGTAAGCCAGGTCATAAGAATATGGACAGCAGTGAAGAGCCCAACAGGCTCATTTCAGTGAAGGGGGCAGAAAAAGGGGAGGCACACGTGTGGAACAAGAGGAGACCTGACTCTTCCACAAGTGCCCAGAACTGCTTAGAATCACCAAGTTCAAATCCCTCCTGGCCTTGGGGCTGGACTTTCCTCCTCAATTCACAAAAACCTGAGAGGAACCGAAGAAGACAGACATTTCTTTTGCCTAGTCATGAAGAGGAATGATATCCAGGAAGCCTTCCAAACCTTCCTTAATTATGGTCTCAGTTTTAAGTTTGGTGAGAGAGAAATGAATACAAAAAACTCAGGGTGTGCCACCAAAAAAAAAGAGAGGTATCCCGGAGCAAATCCATAAATAAAAAGACATTATAAAGGGAGATTTATTCACACAAAGTTGATTAAGTGGCCAATATGCTTCCAAAGCACTGAAAATCACTAGTCATACAATATTTCAGAATGAGTACTGAACTGAACTAAAAAATCTCGAGACCCAAATTTAAGGTTTCCCTTAAAACTCTTGAATTCAGGATCAAAGACTAAGGAACTATCTAAACAGTGGTAAGCGTTCATTGTCAGGGGAATAACCATCATTCTATTTCAGATTTTTATAAAAACTTGTTACTGTTTGTAATTATCAACCCTAAGGTTCCCATTTGCAGGTGATTTCTCATCCTTCAGCTGTCTCCATGAGGTTTACACAAGTGAGGTTGCCAGGTGAGGGGAGGCTGGTCCCCAATATTCTTCCTCCTTCCCTTCTCCATCTCCCCTCCATTTTCCAGGTCCTTTCAAGTAAGCAGGCTACTCCCTGCATATAATCTCAATCTCTGTTCTTTCTGGGGGACATATTTAACTACTTCAGATCCTGAGCACAAATAACACAAATATTTCAGCTACCTGTTGTGTTTAAGGAAATTTTTAAAGAAGAACTTTCATTTTAGCTTATTCCTGAAATTTTGAACAGAAGTTGAGGAATACCTTCTTAAGAACACAGTGTTCGTCTCTGAAAGTTCCCCCCAGGACTGATGGTCTATGTCCCCACTCCCCTGTCTCTGTTCCTACCCAGGTCCTTGTTACCATCATATCTCCCCCAGTTCTGACCTGTTCATGGGGGGTCAGCAGTGACGGGGATGAGCCTGGGAGGAAGATAGACCATAACAGAAGTTCCCTGCTGCTTCCAGGATCACAGGGACAGGGATCCAGGGAAGATGGTGTGGATATGGCTCACCTAAGAGAGGCAACTCAAAGAAACAGCGCTGGGCTCCCCCTCTGCAGAGTCTGCTCTCAGCTTCTGAATTTCCCTACACTGGGGTATGGAGACACAAGCCTCTCTGCTTCCTACTCATTTGGGGGGAAGAGGAATGTAAGTTTTTGCACTTAGACAAGTAAATTCAAGTAACCAAATTAACAGATGTTCTCCACCTCTGCAGCTAGTAAGACGCTGTAAAGACAAAGGGCTCTTGGTTGGGGAGGGATAAGATTTTGAGTACCTTCTCCTGACACATATCAGCCCATGACATACAAGTGCATAAACCCATTTCTAAACTGATATTTCCAAATGAGGAACAGAGCAATAGGAGTAGTATCTTCTGGCTTTGCTTTATCCTTATTCACTCTTCCTATGGTTTGGGGAGTCCTTTCAAGTGGGATGGTAGGAAAAATGGGGAAAATATCAGATGAGTACAACACAGCTTAAAATTGATGTTTTTGAACTGTGGTGTTGGAGAAGATTCTTGAGAGTCCCTTGGACTACAAAGAGGTCAAACCAGTCAATCCTAAAGGAAATCAACCCTGCATATTCACTGGAAGGACTGATGCTGAAGCTGAAGCTTCAATACTTTGGCTATCTGATGTGAAGAACTGATTCACTGGAAAAGACCCTGATGCTGGGAAAGATTGAAGGCAGGAGGAGAAGGGGGTGGTTGGATGGCATCACCGACTCGATGGACATGAGTTTGAACAAGCTCCAGGAGTTGGTGATGGACAGGGAATCCTGGGGTGCTGCAGTCCATGGGGTCACAAAGAGTCGAACATGACTGAGAAGTGGACAAGGTGGAAACTGGAGAGTGTAGGTCTCTGTCATATGACTGGTACTTTGGATTTTACTCTGCTGTGATGGGAGTCTTTGGAGATAAAACTGAAACTCTTTGCTTTACAATAGGATAATCTCCCAGTGACTCAGTTTTTAAATCTGTCAGATAAGGATAACAACAATTTGTGAGGATTAAGCAGGAAATAGTGGAATAAGAAACTAAAATGTGTTAATGATTCCATAAACATTAGGAATTATTATTAATACTCATGTAACTTGTCAGGGACTGTAACAAGCACTAGAGGAACAGAAATGAGAGATATAGGCCCTGTTCTCAAAGAGAGAAAGAAAATAGTCAAGAGTGCGGGGAAGGCTGAGAAAAAGGCTGGAGGTCTTGGTGGTGGATTGGAAAGTAAGAGTGTGCATAATGTGATGGTCAGGAAAGAAGTTGGTGGGAGGAAAGCCAGAAGTAAAAATACAAAAAATTTTAGTCTGATTTCTTGCTCTTGGTAGAAAATATTAGATACATTTCTCTGTTGTGCTTTTCCCCAAAATTTCTATTGTGGTTTTTTTTGTTTGTTTTTATTTTCTGTTTCTTTGCTTTACTATTCATATTTATGTAAACAATTTAGTTTTTATTATTAAAAGATAAATGTAAAGAAAATCACCAAAGACCATGAACACATAAACAGAAATTAAAGAGTAAAGTCATTTCAGAAGGTGTTACTCTTTTTACTTAAGTAGAAATAATACCCAAAAGGCCAGTGCCCTGATTCTTAAGACTAGTAACAGTTCCTGATGACTGAACATTCATAACAATGAGACATGGGCACAAACATTATCTCACTAAGTTACATATTCACCACAAATCTGTGGGTCAGTGATTTCCAGACTGGGTTTAAGGATGAGGATGTTGAAGCTTGGCAGCCAAGTGACATCATCGAGGCCCCACGGTCGACGAGGCAGAGCAGGAATAAACTGTGGGTCACACTGACACTTAGTCTACACTCTTGAATATTCTAGCCTGTCTGCCTCCTGAATGGCTTCCTGGGAATCTTTTTTACACATTGCAAGTTTTCTCCAGATTCTTTCTCTTTAATGAACCAACACTGCACCTTGGAGACAAAGGCATATAAAGTGGAATCTACATGGATACAAAGCTTAGCACTATTCTGTAAACACGCTTTCTGGAGTGTGTACCTAGAACATGCTCAAAGGAAGGATGGAAACCAACAGAACAGAACCAAAACATGCTGATGTCAAGGCATGTTTAGGCATTTGCTCAGATGTGCTTCCAAACATTATTGGCAGAGCCAAGAATCATTTAATGTTATTTATTTACAGAATTATTTTATGTACACAAGCATACAACTTTTTCCTGTTAAGAAGCATTAAAAAGAATGCAGGGCATGTTTCTAAAGCTTTGCATCCAAGGATATGAAAGGACTTTACAGTAATGCCCTTTATTTCTACTAACAAATGTCACATGGCCATTTCAGAGATGAGTACCATCAAAACATAAAACTTGGGAATTTAAGCCCATTTATTTTCTACTGGAACCATAAGTCATAAAACTAATAGCCAGAAGAAATCGTTAAATATGAGAACCGAATGTGCTAGAAAATCATTTCCATTTTTCCTGAAAGGGATACCTTTGAAAAAAAATTGTTAATTGTGGTAAAATGTACATAAAATTTGCCAGATTAACCACTTTAAGTGCACAGTTCAGTGATGTTAAATACATTCACATTGTTTTACAGCCTTTACCACCACCCAGCCCCAGATCTTCTTTCATCTTGAAGAACTGAAACTCTGTACCCATTAAACAACAACTCCCCTCACCTGGCCACACCTGGCACCCACCATTCTATGTCCGGTATCCATGAATTTGCTACTCTAGATAACTCCTATTAGTAGAATCATACAGTATTTGTCCTTTGTAAATGACTTATTTCACTTAGCTTAATTTTCTCAAGGTTCATCTGTGCTGTAGCATGTTTCAGAATTTTCTTTTTTTTTAAAGGCTGAATAATATTCTACTGCATGTATATGCACCACATTTTGTTTGTCGACCCATCTGTCAATGGACCCTTGGGCACCTCCACCTTTTCGCTGTTGAGAATAATGCTGCTATAACATGCATGTTCCAATATCTCTTCAAGACCTTTCTTCCAATTCTTTTGGGTTTATACTCTAAAGTAGAATTGCTAGGTCATATGATAATTCCATCATTAACTCTTCAGAGCAACCAGCAAATTGATTTCCATAGTAACTGCACTATGTTACATTCCTATCAGCAATGAACAAGGATTCTAATTTCTCTACATCCTTGCCAATACTTATCATTTTCTTTTTTTCTCTCCCTTTTCTTTGATAGCAGACATCTTAAGGGGTTTGAGGTGGCATTTCACTAGAGTCTGAAAAGAATATCTTGGTTTTAAAATTACTTAGAGTAATTCCAGGTATTTTTGAGGTCATGGGTAGGTAGCATTAATTATACCCAAGTCCACATTCGCCTTCCTTTGGGTGCCATGTTGTACATGCTTCCTGATAAACAGGTATTTCAGGACACATTACACCCACATTCCAGGAAGCACATTTGCCTGGCTTGTTCTGTCTCATCTCCTCTCTGTTTCTCATCTCAAGAGGGTGTTTTACTGAGTTTCCTTTGATGGGCAGATGATTACTAAGTATATAAATAAAAACTCAATTTTTTTTTTTTTTAATCAGCAAGTCTGTTAAAGCAGAGGACAGGATGATAGATGAGGACACAAGATCTAGGTTGCCCTTGGCTATATACCTAGAGGATAGAAATTTCTCAGTAAATATCACAGAATTATGTTGAGTGAATGAACCACAAGGAATGATAGGAGTATCTACCCGTGCATATAATCCAGTCTCCAAAACTCTCCCTGAAAGTTATACTTCTTTATGAAGAAGAAGAAAAGAGAATAGAATCAGAGCCCAGGAAGAGATGGCCAACTCAACACTCCACCATCACAGCAGGCACATATGGGTCTACATGAAGCACTTCACACTCATTGACATATTTTGTCCTCACAACAGATTGAGGGGGTGATCCTTTATCTGCCTTGTAAGACAGAGAAACCCAAGGTACATAGAGACAGAATTCTGAATCCCCTGCTCTTCCTCACTATTCTGTATTGCCTCCCTGGTGAAAATTATTCATTAATGGCTAAATTGTCAAAGTCTCTCCAAAACATCTATATATCCTATAATTCTCAAAGCCCCATTATTTCACAGAAAGTTATCTAAGGACATAATCACTTTTTAAAAGATGTTCTCCATTTCCCACAGCAAAATTACATCTTTAAGACACTTATTAATAAAATTCATGTTTCCCTATAGGAACCTCTCAAACATAAGCAAACACTTATCTTTCTATTCTCAGAATTATGTGATTATCAGTGGATAACATCATGGAAACTGAGGAAGTCTGAGTCCAGAAATCTATCTCAGTAAGTTATTAAATCACATGCACACAAAGCTAACAAATGAACAACAACAAGAAAACAAAACCTGGTATCCAATGAAAGTGTCTGTTTGAAAATACCTGCTGCTAAATACATGCTCTATTGAGAAAAAAAGGATCAACTCATTCACTTAACTTGAAAAGACTGATAAAATTAAAAACACTTAAACCTTAGACGCCTTATAAAAAGAACATGTGAGAGGGCTCTGCTATGCTTACCTGAAGTGCAACTGACATTTTCTTCCTTAAATCGTGAAGTCCAATACTGGTTGTCAAGATGCCATCAATAAAAATGTCACCTTCAGGTTCTGACAATCTAAAAAGGGCAGCAATGAGGGAACTTTTTCCAGCTCCTGTTCTTCCCACGATGCCATACTGTAAAGAGACCCAGGGGGATGAAGAATTAACAGGATGCACAAAACCCAGGAGAACCCTGATTGCTGAAGATGAATTTTAAAAGTTCTATTATATGTAAGGAATAGACTATAAGTTTCTCAAGCAAGGCCCTGCTAATATTTTGGACCCATAATTCATTATTGAGGGTCGGGGGCCTGTCCTGAATATTGTAGGATGATTAACAGTACCCATGAACCCACTAGATACCAACCCACTAGATGCAACCCCCAAAATTGTGGCAACCAAAAATGACAGAAATTCACAAATGTCCCTGATTGAGACCACAATCATCCTAAGAATACACAATATAAACTATAGTGACTTTCATGCCTTCTAAAAATGTCAGGCAATTTTATTCAGATTTCCTTGATTAAATGCTTAATATGCAGAAAATTTTTGTTTTCTATAATTATCACATAGTATCCATTATGTGGTATGTTAAAGGGGGAGACATGTATGTGTATGTGGTGTATGTGTGTGTGTGTGTATGTTTGTAACTAACATTTGTAAATAAAGGAAGACGATAACTTAAAAAAAAATGACCTGACTGCAGTGAAAAACCAGCAGTCTCCTAAGTGGTCCATAAGAAGTCAGCTTTTAAATTAGCTTTATTCCTACTCCCTGTGTAATTTGACCTTGAGAATTACATGTGTAATTTTATAGAGATATCAACAAGTCAAGTCAGAAGTATTATACACAAATAAGTACTCACTTTCTATGTTCTTTATTTAAGAGGAACTATTCTTCAGGAAAAAAATGAAATCACTTCATGATAATAAATATCTTAATTATATTTTATCTTGAAAGGAAACATCTTCAAATATGAAATGCATGTCTCAGTCTTGAAAGACAGAGGCCAGTAGACAAAATGTACATAATGAGATTAACAACAACACAAACAATATTTGCTATTTACATGGGACCTTTCATCGGAGCAGGTCAAAAGGCATTTTATTAATACATTAATACTTCAAATTGAACCTTGGAAAAACATATGTCAAGTGTCAGTCTATTTATTAAAACCAAAGCACAGAGAAACTAAATGCACTAACAGTAAGATTAAAGAATCAACACAATGTAGGTAAAATGCTGGTGGTTTGTGGTTTAGTCACTAAGTTATATCCAACTCTTGTAACCCCTTGGATTGTAGCCTGCCAGGCTCCTCTGTCCATGGGATGCTCCAGGCAAGAATACTGGAGTGGGTTGCCATTTCCTTTTCCTAGGTAAAATGTCAGTGGGTAATAAACCACATTCAAATATACATGCAGAAACTGGCCTTTTTTACCAATGAATTTTTAAGTAAAGAAAGCATTAGATGATCAGTCATGTGCAAATCTTTGCCACCCCATGGACTGTAACTTCCAGGCTCCTCGGTCTGTGGAATTCTCCAGGCAAGAATACTAGAGTGGGTTGCCATTGCCTACTCCAGGGGATCTTCCTGACCCAGGGATGGAACCTGGGTCTCCTGCCTTGCAGGCAGATTTTCTACCTTCTGAGCCACCAGGGAAGCCCAACTGCAAATTCTCTGAAGGAAGCTCTCCAAGAGATGATTTATCTCTATTGAAAATCTGGAATTGATGAGAGTGTAAGATATGCTTGGAACATTTGCATCACTGACTCAATGGACATGAGTTTGGGTAAACTCCGGGAGTTGGAGATGGACAGGGAGGCCTGGCATGCTGCGGTTCGTGGGTCGCAAAGTGCCGGACAAGACTGAGCGACTGAACTGAACTGAACTGAAAGTTTAAAAACTCATGGCTTTAAAAAAAAGAACTATCCTTCTGAGCAGTATAATCAGAATGTTTAGAACTTTTCAGGTTTTCTGATTTGAAAACCTCTGAAGTTTCACATCTTAGTTTATCAAATCAATCATGGCATTTCAAAAAAGAATTTATCTTTATAGAGATTAAACATAAGAAAAGTGGGTTCAGCTAGTTTTATTATCTTATAAAGATAATACAATGACTATAAGAAAGTGGAGAAAACTACTAGACCGTTCAGATATGACCTAAATCAAATCCCTTATGACTATACAGTGGAAGTGAGAAATAGATTTAAGGGACTAGATCTGACAGACAGAGTGCCTGATGAACCATGGATGGAGGTTTGTGACATTGTACAGGAGACAGGAATCAAGACCATTCCCAAGAAAAAGAAATGCAAAAAAGCAACATGGCTGTTTGAGGAGGCCTAACAAATACCTGTGAAAAGAAGGGAAGTGAAAAGCAAAGGAGAAAAAGAAAGATATACCCATTTGAATGCAGAGTTCCAAAGAATAGCAAGGAGAGACAAGAGAGCTTTCCTCAGTGATCAATGCAAAGAAATAGAAGAAAACAACAGAATGGGAAAGACTAGAGATCTCTTCAAGAAAATTAGAGATACAAAGGAAACATTTCATGCAAAGATGGGCTCAATAAAGAACAGAAATGGTAGGGACCTAACAGAAGCAGAAAATATTAAGAAGAGGTGGCAAGAATCCACAGAAGAACTGTACAAAAAAGATCTTCATGACCCAGATAATCACAATGGTGTGATCACTCACCTAAAGCCAGACATTCTGGAATGTGAAGTCAAGTGGGCCTTAGGAAGCATCGCTACGAACAAAGCTAGTGGATGTGATGGAATTCCAGTTGAGCTATTTCAAATCCTGAAAGATGATGCTGTGAAAGTGCTGCACTCAATATGCCAGCAAATTTGGAAAACTCAGCAGTGGCCACAGGACTGGAAAAGGTCAGTTTTCATTCCAATCCCAAAGAAAGGCAATCCCAAAGAATGATCAAACTACCGCACAATTGCTCTCATCTCACATGCTAGTAATGCTCAATAGTCTCCAAGCCAGGCTTCAACAATACATGAACCGAGAACTTCCAGATGTTCAAGCTGGATTTAGAAAAGGCATAGGAACCAGAGATCAAATTGCCAATATCCGCTGGATCATCGAAAAAGCAAGAGAGTTCCAGAAAAATATCTATTTCTGCTTTATTGACTACACCAAAGCCTTTGACTGTGTGGATCACAATAAACTGTAGAAAATTCTGAAAGAGATGGGAATACCAGACCACTTGACCTGCCTCTTGAGAAACCTGTTTGCAGGTCAGGAAGCAACAGTTAGAACTGGACATGGAACAAAGACTGGTTCCAAATAGGAAAAGGAGTACATCAAGGCTGTATATTGTCACCCTGCTTATTTAACATAAATGCAGGGTACATCATGAGAAATGCTGGGCTGGAAGAAGCACAAGCTGGAATCAAGATTGCCAGGAGAAATATCAATAACCTCAGATATGCAGATGACACCACCTTTATGGCAGAGAGTGAAGAAGAACTAAAGAGTCTCTTGATGAAAGTGAAAGAGGAGAGTGAAAAAGTTGGCTTAAAGCTCAACATTCAGAACACTAAGATGATGGCATCCAGTCCCATCACTTCATGGGAAATAGATGGGGAAACAGTGGCTGACTTTATTTTTCTGGGCTCCAAAATCACTTCAGATGGTGATTGCATCCATGAAATTAAAAGATGCTTACTCCTTGGAAGGAAAGTTATGACCAACCTAGATAGCATATTAAAAAGCAGAGATATTACTTTGCCAACAAAGGTCTGTCTGGTCAAGGCTATGGTTTTTCCAGTGGTCATGTATGGATGTGAGAGTTGGACTATAAAGAAAACTGAGTGCTGAAGAATTCATGCTTTTGAACTGTGGTATTGGAGAAGAGTCTTGAGAGTCCCTTGGAGTGCAAGGAAATCCAACGAGTCCATCCTAAAGGAGATCAGTCCTGGATGTTCATTGGAAGGACTGATGTTGAAGCTGAAACTCCAATACTGTGGCCACCTTATGCGAAGAGCTGACTCATTTGAAAAGACCCTGATGCTGCGAAAGATTTATGGCAGGAGGAGAAGGGGAGGACAGAGAATTAGATGGTTGCATGGCATCACCAGCACAATGGACATGGGTTTGGGTGGATTCTGGGTGTTGGTGATGGACAGGGAGGCCTGGCGTGCTGCGGTTCATGGGGTTGCAAAGAGTCAGATATGACTGAGTGACTGAACTGAACTTATAAGACACTTTGTTATTGTTCAGTAGTGTCCGACTCTTCACAAGTCCATGTATTCCAGCATGCCAGGTTTCCCTGTCCTTCACTATCTCCTGGAGTTTGCTCAAACTCATGTCCATTGAATCAGTGATACTACCCAGCCATCTCATCCTCTGTCATCCCCTTCTCCTCCTTCCTTCAGTCTTTCTCAGAATCAGGGTATTTTCCAATGAGTTGGCTCTTCGTGTCAGGTGGCCAAAGTATTGGAGCTTCAGCATCAGTTCTTTCAATGAATATTCAGGACTGATTCCCTTTAGGACTGACTGGTTTGATCTCCTTGCTGTTCAAGGGACTCTCAAGAGTCTTCTCCAGCTCCCCAGTTCAAAAGTATGAATTCTTCAGTGCCCAGCCTTCTTTATGACCCAACCCTTACAAACGTACATGACAACTGGGAAAACCATAGCTTTGATTATATGTACCTTTGTGGGCAAAGCACTGTCTCTGCTTTTTAACATGCTGTCCAGGTTTCTCATAGCTTTTCTTCCAAGGAGCAGTTCAGTTCAGTCACTCAGTCATGTCCAACTCTTTGTGACCCCATGACCACAGCATGCCAAGCCTCCCTGTCCATTACCAACACCCAGAGTCTACCCAAACCCATGTCCATTGAGTTGGTGATGCAATCCAACCATCTCATCCTCTGTCATCCCCTTCTTCTCGTCATCTTTCCAAGGCCCTCAATCTTTCCAAGGAGCAAGCATCTTTTAATTTCATGGCTGCAGTCACCATCCACAGTGATTTTCGGAACCTAAGAAAATAAAGTCTGTCATTGATTCCATTGTTTGCCCATCTATTTGCCATGAAGTAATGTAACCAGATGCCGTGATCTTAGTTTTTTGCATGTTGAGTTTTAAGCCAGCTTTTTCACTCTCCTCTTTCACCTTCATCAAGAGGATCTTTAGTTCCTCTTTGCTTTCTGCCATTTGGGTTTTATCATCTGCTTATCTGAGGTTACTGATGTTTCTCCTGGCAGTCTTGATTCCAGCTTGTGCTTCATCCTGCCTAGCATTTCTCATGCTGTACTCTGCATGTAAGTTGAATAAGCAGGGTGACAATATACAGCCTTGAGGTACTCCTTTCCCAATTTTGAACCAGTGCATTGCTCCATATCTGGTTCTAACTGTTGCTTCTTGATCTGCATACAGGTTTCTCAGGACATTTTGTACCTTATGTTAAACTCTAATTCATATAATATAGATGGGCCATTCCCTGCATACAGGCAGGTTGTAGTGTGTATATATGTGGATCATGTGTTCTTTGCATAGGCAGGCCTTAAAGATATTTTGGATTTGGCTCCAGACCACCTCAATACATGAATATAAAAATAAAGCAAGTTATATCAATGCTTTATTTCTCTGTGCAAATAAAAGTTACATTTATACTATATTGTAGTCTAATGATGTACAATAGCATTATATATAAAAATGTACATACCTTAATTTCCAATACTGTATTGTTAAAAGAATGCTAACCATCTAAGCATTTATAGGGTAGTAAGCAACAGTTAGAACTGGACATGGAACAACAGACTGGTCCCAAATAGGAAAAGGAGTACATCAAGGCTGTATATTGTCACCCTGCTTATTTAACTTATATGCAGAGTACATCATGAGAAATGCTGGGCTGGAAGAAGCACAAGCTGGAATTAAGATTGCCAGGAGAAATATCAATAACCTCAGATATGCAGATAACACCACCCTTATGGCAGAGAGTGAAGAGGAACTAAAAACCCTCTTGATGAAAGTGCAAGAGGAGAGTGAGAAAGTTGGCTTAATGCTTAATATTCAGAAAACTAAGATCATGGCATCTGGTCCCATCACATCATGGGAAATAGATGGGGAAACAGTGGAAACAGTGTCAGACTTTATTTTGGGGGGTTCCAAAATCACTGCAGATGGTGACTGCAGCCATGAAATTAAAAGACACTTACTCCTTGGAAGGAAAGTTATGACCAACCTAGACAGCATAGTAAAAAGCAGAGGCATTACTTTGCCAACAAAGGTCCGTCTGGTCAAAGCTATGGTTTTTCCAGTGGTCATGTATGGATGTGAGAGTTGGGCTGTGAGGAAAGCTGAGCACTGAAAAATTGATTCTTTTGAACTGTGGTGTTGGAGAAGACTCTTGAAAGTCCCTTGGACTCCAAGGAGATCCAACCAGTCCATCCTAAAGGAGATCAGTCCTGGGTGTTCATTGGAAGGACTGATGCTGAAGCTGAAACTCCAATACTGTGGCCACCTCATGCAAAGAATTGACTCATTGGAAAAGACCCTGATGCTGGGAGGGATTGGGAGCAGGAGGAGAAGGGGACGACAGGGGATGAGATGGCTTGATGGCATCACCGACTTCATGGGCATGAGTCTGAGTAAACTCTGGGAGTTGGTGATGGACAGGGAGGCCTGGCGTGCTGTGATTCATGGGGTCACAAAGAGTCGGACATGACTGAGCGACTGAATTGAACTGAACTGAACATTAAAAACCACTGATCACATATCAGGATAATAAATATAATAATAATGAAATGGTTTGAAATATTGCAAGAATTATCAAAATGTGACAGAGATATGAAGTAATCAAATGCTATAGGAAAAATGGTGCCAATATACTTGCCTGACACAGCATTGCCATAAATGTCTTTTTCTTTTTTTTTTAAAGTATTATCTGTGAAGCACAGTAAAACAGGTGGGCCTATATTTCTGAGTGTTCTTATACATAAATCAAGACACATCAGGACACAGGTGAGAACTGATCAGTGAGAATGTGTGTATGTTCCCATGTTATCAGCTCCACTGAAACTGATCCATCTGTGCAAATGGGAACATCTGTAAACTTTGGGTAAATGGACTGAGATGTGTAGGGGCACCAAGGACTGCTCATGACCACAGGACTGTGAGTTCCAAACTCCAGCAAACGGAACTAAAAACCAGGGGACTTCCCTGGCATTCATTCCAATGGTTAAGATTCTGTGCTTCCACTGCTGGAGGCATGGATTCGATCCCTGGTCAGGGAACTAAGATCCCACATGCTGCATGGCCCCAGGCCGCCCACAAAGAAAAAGGCTACTCAAAGAAAACCTGACTCTGATTATTCCTAGAGTTCAGTCATCAAAGTTATAATCTAAACGTCTTCTCTGGGTAACCAAAGGTTTTTACTAATTGCCCATGGAGAATGCCGCCAGTATCAGTAAGCTCACATTCTTCAATCTAAAGACACTCGGGGGCTTCCCTGGTGGCTCAGTGGTAAAGAAACTGCCTGCAAATGCAGGAGACGTGGGTTCAATCCCTAGTCTAGGAGAATCCCACATGCTGTGAAGCACCTAAGCCCATGTGCCACAACTATTGAGCCTGTGCTCTAGAACCCAGGAACCACGACTATGAGCCTACATGCTACAACTGTTGAAGTCCTCACACCCTATAGCCCTTGCCCTTAACAAGAGAAGACACCATAGTGAGAAGCCCACACACAGCAACTAGAGAAAAGCCCGAGCAGCAACAGAGACCCAGCCCAGCCAAAAATAAAGAAATAGATACAATTATAAAGACACTTGAAGAAAATCTTCTGTTATTTGCTTTGCGATGGCCCCTTTCTGTTTTTCCAACCAGGTTGGTCCTGATGATGACACAACTTGTTAGACACTTGCTCCTGGATCTCTCTTCACACATCAATCTCAACATAATCAACACCCAATGCTCCACACAAAACAACCCCTTCATCCATCTTCCCCACTTTACTCTCATTACATCTTTCCCAGGCTCACAGTGTTTAAAAAACAAAATAAACTCTTTCCTTAATCATAATCAGTGCAAATGAATTTGAAAAGTAAATAAATACTAGCTCTAGCGCCGCACTCTGAAAAAAAATTCTCAAAATATTTTTACTTTCAAGGCTTCTGTATGTGTTCTTTTTGTTGTTTTATTTTTTTCTATGTGTTCTTAAAGATACAAGTTCACATATATAAACAAAATAGGATTAAGGTGAACATACTGTTAAATGTGTTTTAATTTTGTATTTCACCAAAATATTTATTTTAATGGTTGCATATTATAGTACATGTGATCATTTATTTAACAAATCCTCTATTGCTGGATATTTAGGCATTGTCAAATAGTTAGCTATTATAAATAATTCTGTGTTAAATATCCCTGAAACTAAGTCTTTGAAAACAACCTTAATCATTTCCTTGAAAAAAAATCTCAGGTGTGGAATTGCTGAAAGTCATGTATGAACCCCTTGGAAAGCAAGGAGATCAAACCAATCAATCCTAAAGGAAATCAGTCCTGAATATTCATTGGAAGAACTGATGCTAAAGCTCCAATACTTTGGCCACCTGACACAAAGAGCCAACTCATTGGAAAAGACTGATTCTAGGAAAGATTGAAAGCAGGAGAAGGGGATGACAGAGGATGAGGTGGCTGGATGGCATCACTGATGCAATATGAGCATGAACTTGGGCAAACTGCAGGAGATGGTGAGGAACAGAGAAGCCTGGTGTGTGTCAGTCCATGGTGTTGCAAAGAGTCCATGTGACTAGGTGACTGAACAACAACAAAGTATCAACATTTTCAGAGGAAGCTGTTAAGCTGCTAACCTACCCTCCAGAAGTATGATACCATTTGCTACTCCCACCCATTTCCCTGTATGTTCACAAATCCAGGTGTTATAGCTTTGTTTTAATCAACATCAACTTGATTTCAAAAAGTGGAATCACTTTCCCAGGATGTCTTGATGGAGGCATAACAGCTTCTGGCTCCCTGCCCCCTGCACCTGCCCACTCTGGTCCATGTGCTCTCATTTCTCAGATTAAACTCCTGAATGCCAGCTCAGCACCCAACACTCCACCCCAGGATGTCTCTTCTACAAAACTGTCCTCTCTAACCTCTCCAACCTTCATGTACATGAGTCAGCTTCCTTGGCATCACTAGGTAATTGTGAGGGTTGAATGTAAAAATGTGTGTTACACACTTGGTAGTTAATTTTCCTGAGTTCTTTGCAAGTGTCTAGTTCTTCATTCACTAGATCAGAACATCATGCTTTTGCTTATGCTGGTCTCACCTCCCGGAATGCCTTCCACATGCATTTCCACCTGCTGAAACCCTAACCACTAAGTCAGTCTCACATGTCTAATTCCTCAGAAATGCTCTCTCTGTCCCCTAATATGGACTTGTTCCAACTCTAACAGAAGTTATGTCATTTTTTATAAACATCTATAAAAATTAGATCTCCTTCTAGCTTACAAAGTTAATATAGCCATTTTCTTGCTTCTTCAACCAGACTGTATATGCTGACATCAGGATTTGCATTGGACTTGGCTTTTTCTTATTTGTATTACCTGTGGTTTCCTGAGACAAAGAAACCTCCATGGGAGCTGAGATTTTTTAACTCAGGCCACAGAAATTTATGGAAAATCTATTACCGTATTATTTAAGTACAAGATAAATCAGACAGAGACAGACACCACAAATGGATCCTACAGCCATAAATACAACATCAAATGGCCAACACCTCATTCTCATGGGACAGACAACACCTAAGTGGTTATGGTCATTTTACACCCTATGAAAATGATGACCATTTGTGTCCAGGCATTTACTCTGGGTGCTTTTACATGCCTTATCTTGTTTAAGTTATACATAAAATCTATAGGTTACAATCTATCACTTCCATTTTGTGTAAGAAAAGATTGAGGTTTAGATGAATTAGTCTGTCTGAATATCAGAGCCCATATGTCATAGGATGGGACTCAAACCCACATCTGTTGGCCTCTTTTCCACCTGCTGATGGGCCTCCTTATCCCCTGGATGGCCTAACACATTATCATGTCCCTCTGTGCAGCTAGAACAGAGAAAGTGGGGAGAGGTGTAGCTGCAGTTAAAGGAACAGGCCTACCGTAGAGATCTTATGGTCAGAGTTAAAGCATGACGTGGACACAGGCATACATGTAGTGAGTGAGAGCAAAGAGGGTACCTGAGGGCAGGTGGACCAACTGTCAGCAGGAAGACCCAGCACCCACAGCCAGATTGAGAGAGAAATCTGCAGCTAAGTGGGACATATGATGCCTGGGGAACAGGCCAAACAGACCCCATGCCCTGCTTGGGGCAGCAGGACTCATTTTTGATCCCATCAGATAGTGAAACAGCCACACATACACTGCTGCATGAGGGTGTCTCTGACTCCAGATCCAGGCATGGCTGAGCTTGTGGGAAATCCCTCTAGTCCCTGCAGGAGGTTGGTGTGGGGAAGGACAGACAACAGGAGGAAAACTGTCTGTAATGAAGACAGACTCCACTGGAAAGATGCAAAGAAATGCAGTGGAATCATACAGAATTAGATTATAATGCAAAGGTGCAATTTACAGAGCATCTGTTCAGTTCAGTTGCTCAGTCATGTCCAGCTCTTTGCAACCTCATGGACTGCAGCATGCCAGGCTTCCCTGTCCATCACCAACTCCCAGAGATTACTCAAACTCATGTCCATCCAGTCAGTAATGCCATTCAACCATCTCATAAAAGCATAAAAGTAAGTAAATCTAGTGGCACAGAACATTCTAGAGTCTCTTGCTCAGTTAGCAGCAGAGATTTGGGAATTCTTGAGTTCAATTTCAAACTGTTAAAGGACATTTCTTGGGAATCACAGGTTATCACTCATCAAAAACTGCCCATGGGAGTGAAAGAAGGAGGTCATGTTCAGATACAAAGCTGAGTCAAGAGGTCTGGGTGGGTCTGAGACTCTGCATTTCTAAGAAGCCTCGGGAGATGCAGGTGCTGTTGGCTCTGGCACCAGTCTGAGTCACAGGGAATTAGAAAGCCAGCGGGAGAATGGGGACAATCTGGGAGTGAGGGGGAGTGGTTTTTAAGAAAATACTATTTAAAAAAGAAAAAAATGTAGGAAACTAATATTTTTGCACATTATAGCATGGTCTACTAAGCATCTGTAAAAATGTAGCATCCAAATAATAGCTGTGAGCAAAAACAAAGCAAAATCAATCTACCTCAAGAGCTGGAAAACACTTTAATTTCCCAGGACTCTCTAAAATGATCAAATCAACCACAAAATCATCTAAATGAAAAACACAGCCCATGTTCAGACTCTCACCAGGAAGTCTAGGGTCCTATCTACCTCTTGTTGGCTTTTCTGTTTGGCTGTGCTGGGTCCTGCTTGCCTTGCACACATCTAGTTGTGATGATGGGGGCTGCTCCTGCAGTGCACGGGCCTGTCCCTGAGGGGCTTCTGCTGACGCTGAGCGAAGACTTCAGGAGCTGTGGCATGTGGGCTCAGTAGCTGTGGTGCAGGGTTTAGCTGCTCTGCGGCGGGTGGACTCTTTCCAGACCAGGGATTGAACCAGAGTCTCCTTCACTGGCAGGCAAATTCTTATCCACTGCACCACCAGGGAAGTCCTGGTTCTTTTTACTTGTCATTTCTTCTGTGAATTAAAATCCTGCAGAGTGCCTACCATACTCTCCTATTGACTCTAACTTCTAGGAATTGGGACAGAAGAGGAAACGAGGGGAAGAGAATAAAGCCCCACATCTGCTGGGCTGGCTCACTCTCACATCCCCTATCCCCGTCACCCACCCCCCACCTCACCCCGCCCCCACTGCCCGACAACAGCTTCTCTCAATCAAATCCAACACCAAAGGGGTGTCCTGGAGTGACAGGGGCTGGGACAGGTGAGCAGGAGAGGGAACCTATGATGTATACAGGCGGAGTGAAATCAATTCATGAACACACTGCCCGGGTATCATCTCCAAACACAGAAATGAAGCTAACAGTGATACTGAAAGTGGACCAAGGCGCAGATCAACAGCCAAGTTATGCAGTTATTAATTCAGTCTCCAAATTCAATTTTCCCTCAAACATTTTAGAATCTCAATAATCCTATGATTTGCAGGTTTTAAGAAGGAAGAATAAGGATTTGTTGTGTTCCTAAGTTGTACTACAGAGTTTCTTAGATAATTCATATTTTATGGCTTTGGGGAAAATTTAAGATAAGTACAGGTGAACAGAATTACATTTACAACAGAAAATCTGACAGACACACTGTCTGAGAGTAAGTAAACATCATACACAGTGCTCTCAGGGACAAGATTGTATCAAGAGCTGTGATTAATATTTTCCTGACACAGCAGTTCACCTTCTTCCTGACCTACAATGGAACTGGAAAAAATTAAGACAAGCTTTTGCCCGTGACTAACTGAAGCTTCTCCCTGGGTAATGTTTAGGCATTAAGTTGAATATTCTTTTATGTTACAAGGGTTTCATTCATTAAATTATAGCTATTGTCCACTAGATGGGTCTGTGGGGAGGTAAGCGTTTTAAAGAGCAGTTCTTTCAGTTATTTACAGAGTTGTCATGTGTTTGTGTGTGTGTGTGTTGGTTCCTCCTTGCTCACACCTGTGTGTTACTCACTCACCCTCTCATCCAGCAATCCCTCAGTACTCTCTCTGTGCCCTGTAGAAAGCCACTTTCTGGGAACAACTATGAAAACAAGATGCTCCCTGATTTTAAAAACCCTCAAGGTACTATGAGATATAGATCCCAAAGTACAAAGCATGCCAGAGGTGCCATCTTTTAATTATGATAAGATTCACATAACATAAAATTTAACTATTTAACCATTTTTAAGTGGACAGTTCAGTGTTCAGTACATTCACATTGTTGTGCTACCAAGTTGAGAATTTTTTTTCTGCCTCAAAAAACTGAAATTCTTACATATTAAACAAACAATTCCCCATTTCCCCTCCCCGAGTCCCTGCAGACCACCATCCTACTTCCTGTTTTTTTTGAATTTGACTACTCTCAGAACCTCACATAAGTGGAATCAGAGTATTCATTCCATTTTGTGTCTGGCTTATTTCATTGAGCAAGATGTCATCAAGGTTTATCCATAGGTCAGAATTTTCTTCCTTTTTAAGGCCAAATAATACTTCATTGTAAGGATTTAGTTTCTTCCAACTTTTGGCTGCTATAAACATAGCAGTACCATAAATGCTATATTAAAAGAATATATAAGACCCTAAGGAAGAACTCAGGGTCTCAAAGATGCATTAGATTTGACTCAGAAAATGAGGAGATTTTCACCATCCAGATGACAGAGGACCTAGGTCTCTGAGGTTGAGGGGCAGCATGTGCACTGGGAACAGGGAGGACATGGTGCTTCAAGAGAACCTACACACAATCCAAGTGTAGAGGGGTGTGTATGTCAGACATACTGGCTGCAGAGGGAGGTGGGGAAGATCTTCCTACCACCTTGTCTGTTTTGGCTTAGTCTCTTCTTCAAGATTCTATCCTGATCCCAGCTGAGGGCCTCAAACTGAGTGTGGAAGGAACATCACCAGCAGACATGGATGCTGACAGGTCCAGGTCACAAGCCTCTCTGCCATCTCCCACACGGATCTTCTCTGCTCCAATCAATTTGCTTTTAGCTTTTAGCCAATCTCTAGACTTTGCCTCCAACTGATACCATGATTCCTCACTGCTGACTGGGTCATTATTGAGGCTCTTCTCTGGTGGACACAGGCTCATCCCATGGCCCCTGCTGGAGTGGATTTGAGGCTATGCTATGGTTCCAGCAGCAGCTCAGCCAGGCCAGTAAGGATCAGATCTGTGTTAAAGAAAGCAGCAGTCTGTGGGGGGAGGACAGGGGGCTGGCATCTCAGTGTGGGTGAGTGGAGGACAAGGCTACAGGAAGGGTTAAGGGACAGAGAAGGAGGCTGCAACCAGAGGGCACCGTGGGAGGAGGAGGAGATTTCAGAAATACAAACAAGAAAAGATGGAAAGGAATGAGATATTGGAGAGTTAGGGCCAGGAAGACTTTGTATGAATAATCCAAGGTCTCATATATAGTGTCCTGGGTCAGGCTAAGATGGAACCCTGGATCCCAGGGCCCATTAACCACCATGAGGGAACTCACAACACAGGGAAAAAATTTCCTGGTATCTCCATTCCATGGTCAGTTTCCAAGAAATATTCACCTACAATGTCACTGATCTAATCTGCATCCCTTAGGAACAGAGTCCCCCTGACACACTGACAAGGAAGCCAAGAGCAGATGTGGTGCTAAATCTTTAGCTGGATTTTAAAAAGGCAAATGGCTTAAACCAACCTTTTCTCTTGGGTGAAAGTCTGGATACATGTTCTTCAATACCAGACGCCCATCCGACTTATGCCTAAAGTTCACATAGTTAAAGGAAATCAGTCCTTTTTTGGGCCAGGATGGCGGTGGACGATACTCAAGTTCCCAGGGCGCTTCTTTCTCAAGGTCTGTGTATTCAATCACCCTTTCTACTGAAATCATCTGAAACACATATGAAATCACGTGAGTTAGTATCAGAGGGTCTTGTTTATGGATGTTCAGAGATTGTAAATGAAACCTCCTGCTTGTCTGTGGTTCAGAACATCCCAGGTCTCAGCATCCACCAAGGACAGAAGTAGGACTCTGATGAGGTTTTAGATGATTGAAAACTTGTTTATCATCTTCAACACTTTTATATATGCCTACTTCCTTCAATTTTATATTAAAGTTAAAAAAATTAAAGAAATGCATGATAAAGTTTTATTGATCCTCCTTTCGCATCTGAATTAAAAAAAAAAAGAATTTATTCAAAGAAAAGAATACTTTTGGACACCAATTAGTAATGTGTGGCCACAGAAGGGCCACGTGTTACAAATGAACAGAATTAGATGGTCATCAAATCTCATTTTAATAATCAGTCACTTTCTACTCTGTTATCAGCTTCTCTGATAGCTCAGTTCGTAAAGAATCCGCCTGCAATGCAGGAGACCCTGGTTAGATTCCTGGGTTGGGAAATTCCCCTGAAGAAGGGATAGGCTACCCACTCCAGTATTCTTGGGCTTGCCTTGTGGCTCAGCTGATAAAGAATCCTCCTGCAATGCAGGTGACCTAGGTTTGATCCCTGGGTTGGGAAGATCCCCTGGAGAAGGGAAAGGCTACCACTCCAGTGTTCTGGCTTGAAGAATTCCATGGACTGTATAGTCCATGGGGTCACAAAGAATCAGACACGACTGAGTGACTTTCACTACTTCTACTCTGTTAGAAGAAAGACATGGGAAATTTTCATTTTTATTGTTTTTATCCCTTTAGGAAAAGGTACAAATATTAAAAAGTATATAATTTACACATTGATTAAGGTATTCTAAACAACCATGACTCCACACCTTAGAGCACATTCTGAGAGGGAGCCTATCCTACCAGGAAGAAGGGCCACAAGCAAATACGGTGTTCAACACACACAAGAATAAATGACAAAATGGGGGAGGGGTGGAGGAATATAGTAATTAAATAAACGTCAAAATGCTGGATTATTTTCTTTTACCAAAAATGAGGAATTACCCATTAAGAAACAAATACACACAAGCTGCTAAGAAATTAGCTTATATTATCTCCAGAACTTCAGAACCTCCCTCCTACAGAGACATTTATTATATTTGAAGACAGTTTGTGATGAATACAAAATCTTCTGACATGGCATACACATGACTGAGAAAAATATGTATATATATATTTATTTAACATTAATTTTAAGCACATGGAAAGTGAAAGTGAAAGTTGCACAGTCGTGCCTGACTCTTTGCAACCCCATGAACTGTAGCCTGCCAGGCTCCTCTGTCCATGGGGATTCTCCAGGCAAGGATACTGGAGTAACCATTCCCTTTTCCAGGGGATCTTCACAACCCAGGGATCGAACCTAAGTCTCTTGTGGCTCCTGCATTGCAGGAGGATTCTTTACCATCTGAGCCACCAGGGAAGCCCTTAAGAAGATGGAGGAGAATGTAAAAAGCTTTGTAAAATGATGTAAAAATAACAATTTTATTATTTTACATAAGAATTTCTTTTATGTCATATAACAGCAAGGAGACTTGAAAAGGCTAAGAACAGAAAGGTAAACATCACCATGTTCTCAACTTCCACACTTTGCCTGACGCACCACTGGAACATACTGGTAAGTGTGATGGTGAGCGACAGGACCAGGCCAACATGCCCAGCATCCAAAGCTAAATGAGGAAGAAGAAGGATAAAGTCAGTCTATTTCTCAACCCATCACATAGTTCCTTCTGTCACTCTACAAAGAAGATTCCTTTATTTTTATGATTTTTTTTATTGGAGTAATAGTTGACTTACAAAGTTATGTTACTTTCAAGTGTACAGTAAAGTGAATTAGCCAAACATATATGTAATCTGCTCTTTTAAAATTATTTTCTCACATATGTCATTACAGAGTATTAAATAGAGTTCCCTGTGCTATACAGTAGGTCTTTTTTTTTTTTTTTTTTTAATTTTTTTATTAGTTGGAGGCTAATTACTTCACAACATTTCAGTGGGTTTTGTCATACATTGATATGAATCAGCCATAGATTTACACTTATTCCCCATCCCGATCCCCCCTCCCACCTCCCTCTCCACCCGATTCCTCTGGGTCTTCCCAGTGCACCAGGCCGGGAGCACTTGTCTCATGCATCCCACCTGGGCTGGTGATCTGTTTCACCATAGATAGTATACATGCTGTTCTTTTGAAACATCCCACCCTCACCTTCTCCCACAGAGTTCAAAAGTCTGTTCTGTATTTCTGTGTCTCTTTTTCTGTTTTGCATATAGGGTTATCGTTACCATCTTTCTAAATTCCATATATATGTGTTAGTATGCTGTAATGTTCTTTATCTTTCTGGCTTACTTCACTCTGTATAAGGGGTTCCAGTTTCATCCATCTCATTAGGACTGGTTCAAATGAATTCTTTTTGACGGCTGAGTAAAATTCCATGGTGTATAGAATGGATAAGGAAGCAGTAGGTCTTTTTTAGCTGTCTATTTTATATACAGTAGTGAGAGGACTCCTTTATAATATTTAAATCATTTTCATATAATGATAGTTTTACTCATAATATTACTTCTGTTGTATGAGACAATAATAAAGTTAAAACACACACACACACACACACACACACACACACACTATGAGGGACTTTCCTGATGGTCCAATAGCTAAGACTATGAGCTCCCAATGCAGGGGGCCCAGGTTTGAACCCGGGTCAGGGAACTAGACTCCACATGCCACAACTAAGAGTTCACATGTTGCAACTAAAGTCCTGCCTGTTACAACTAAGACTGAAGATCCTGCATGCCCCAACTAAGACCCAGTACAGCCAAATAAATAAGTAAAGTTTTAAAAATACTATGAATTTAGAAAGAACTAACAAAGTTGTTAGACGACAGAGGATGAGATAGTTGGATGGCATCACCGACTCAATGGGCATGAGTTTGAGTAAACTCCGGGAGTTCGCAATGGACAGGGAGGCCTGGCATGATGCAGTCCATGGGGTCGCAAAGAGTCAGACACAACTGAGTGATTGAACTGATCTAAACAAAGTTGTTGTTCAGTCACTAAGTCATGTCTGACTCTGTGTCACCATGGACTGCAGCACACCAGGCTTCCCTGTTCTTCGTTATCTCCCATAGTTTGCTTAAACTCATGTCCATTGAGTTGGTGATGCCATCCAACCATCTCATCCTCTGCCACCCCCTTCTCCTCCTGCCTTCAATCTTTCCCAGTATCAGGGTCTTCTCTAATGAGTCAGTGCTTCGCACCAGGTGGTCAAAGTATTAGAGCTTCAGCTTCAGCATCAGTCCTTCTGGTGAATATTCAGGATTGATTTCCTTTAGGATTGACTGGTTTGAGCTCCTTACAGTCCAAGGGACTCTCAAGAATCTTCTCCAACACCACAGCTTGAAAGCATCAATTCTTCGGCCCTCAGCCTTTTCAATGGTCCAACTCTTAACATCTGTTGACAACTCTTACATGACTACTGGAAAAAATATAGCTTTCACTATATGGATCTCTGTTGGCAAAGTGATGTCTCTGCTTTGTAATATTCTGTCTAGATTTGTCATAGCTTTCCTTCTAAGAAGAAAACATATTTTCATTCATGGCTGCAGTCACAGTTTAAAGTGATTTTTGGAACCCAAGAAAATAAAATCTGTCACTGCTTTCAGTTTTTCCCCAGATGGGTCCAGATATCATGATCTTAGTTTTTTGAATGCTGAGTTTTAAGCCAGCTTTCTCACTCTGCTCTGTAACTTTCATCAAGAGGCTCTTCACTTTCTGTCATTAGAGTGGTATCATCTGCATATCCGAGGTTATTGATATTTCTCCCAGAAATCTTGATTCCAGCTTGTGCTTCATCCAGCCCAGTATTTTGCATGATGTACTCTGCATATAAGTTAAATAAACATAGTGACAATATACAGCCTTGTCATTCTCCTTCTCCAGTTTTGAAGCAGTCGATTGTTCCTCATCCAGTTCTAACTGTTTCTTCTTGACTTGCATACAGGTTTCTCAGGAGACAGGTAAGATGGTCTGGTATTCCTACCTCTTTCAGAATTTTCCAGTTTGTTGTGATCTACACAGTCAAAGCCTTTCACATAGTCAATGAAGCAGATGTTTTTCTGGAATTCCCTTGCTTTCTCTATGATCCAGGGAATATTGGCAATTTGATCTCTGGTTCCTCTGCCTTTTGTAAACCCAGCTTGTACAGCTGGAAGTTTCTGGTTCATGCACTGCTTAAGTCTTGTTTGAAGGAATTTGCATATAACCTTGCTAGCATGCAAAATGAGTGCAATTGTATGATAGTTTGTGAACATTCTTTAGCATTGCCTTTCTTTGGGATTGGAATGAAAACTAACCTTTTCCAATCCTGTGGCCACTGTTGAGTTTTCCAAATTTCCTGGTATATTGACTGCAGCACTTCAACAGAATCATCTTTTAGGATTTTAAATTGCTCAGCTGGAATTCCATTACCTTCACTAGCTTTGTTCATATAATGCTTTGAAGTTAAGGCCCAGTTGACTACACAGTCCAGGATTTCTGGCTTAGGTGAGTGACCACATCATCATGGTTATCCAGATCATTAAAATCTTTTTTGTATAGTTCTTCTGTGTATTCGTGCCATCTCTTCCTAATCTCTTCTACTTCTCTTAGGTCTTTACCATTTCCGTCCTTTATCGTATTAATCCCACCTGGATTGAGATACACTTGACAGTATAATAAAGGTAAGGATGTCATTGTTCAATTTTTTGACCTTATGCTTCAATTGTCATTATTTAATTTCACTTTCTATGTCCAATGTAGCTGCAGTTGAAATCACAAAAATAAGGCAATGGGTTTTGCAAAACAAGGCACTGCTTTTAAATCTAAAAAATTACTCTCATTTTTGCATTATTAAAGACTGTGATTCAGGGCTATTGCAATGGAATTATTAGAGGGACGGTGAATTCATGCCACACATTCCAACAACTGCTCATCTGTGGCCCACATAGCAGTGAGGATACTGTTTTTGCTACAGAGACTCTTTCTCACACCAGTACACCAGACCCCTACAACCAAGAGATCCAAGTAGCCCTAAAGCTAAAACCTAAAACCTAAGCTGTACAGAAAGCTTAATAGTAGACTTGGTTCTCTCTATACAACTACAGGACACTACCTGGAATGTTCAGAAGGTCATCTTGCTACAGTTATGTAGACCTCAACCCATTCAACAAAAGATAAAAAGATAAAAGATCTCCATGAAGACCTACTATAAACAAACAAACTACTTAAGCAATCTACAGATTTAGTGCAATCCCTATCAAATTACCAATGGCATTTTTCACAGAAGTAGAAGAAAAAAGTTTACATTTTGTATGGAAACACAAAATACCATGAATAATCTTGAGAAAAACAAAGAAGAAAAATGAAGCTAGGAGGAATCATGCTCCCTGTCTTCAGGCTATACTACAAAGCTACAGTAACTGAAAGTGGCATCATAATAAAAAATACAGATCAACAGAATAGGACAGAAAGCCCAGAGATAAACCCACGTACCTGTGTCACCTATGAGAAAGGAAGCAAGAATATACAATGGAGAAAAGACAGTCTCTTCAGTCAGTGGTGTTGGGAAAACTAAACAGCTACTTTTAAAAGAATAAAATTAGAACTTTCCCTAACACCATACACAAAAATAAACTCAAAATGGATTACAGACATAAATGTAAGACCAGACACTACAAAACTCTTATATGAAAACATATGGAGTACTCTGACATAAACTGCAGCACATCCTAGAGTAACAAAAACAAAATAAAACATAAACAAATGGGACCCAATTAACCTTAAAAGCTTTAGCACAGCAAAGAAAACCGTAAAAAAATACCAAATCCAACCTGCAGAATGGGGGGGAAATACTTGCAAACAAAGTGACTTACAAGGAATTACTCTCCAAAATATACAAACGGTTCATGCAGTTCAATATCAATAAATAAATAAACAACAAACTTTTAAAAAATGGGCAGAAGATTAAAAGAGACAGTTTCCAAAGAAGATACACAGATGACAAAAAAACACATGAAAAGATGGTCAACATCTCTAATTATTATTAGAGAAATGTATATCAAAACTACAGTGAAAAAAAATGAAAAAAAAAAAAAAGCAAAAATCTACCATGAGGTTTCACCTTACACCAGTCAGAATGACCATCATCAAAAAAAAATAAATACTGGAGAGATGTGGAGAAAAGGGAACCCTCCAACACTGTTGGTGGGAATGTAAACTGGTAGAGCCACTATGGAGAAAAATATGGAGGTCCCTTTAAAAACTAAAAATAGAGCTACCATATGATCCAACAATCCCACTCCTGGGCATATATCCACTGAAAAACATAATTCCAAAAGATACATCCATGCTTATGTTCACTGCAGCACTATTTACAATAGCCAGGACATGGAAGCAACCTAAATGTCCATCAACAGAGCAATGAATAAGGAAGATGTGCTATCATACATACAATGGAATATTACTCAGCCATAGCAAACGGTGAAATAATACCATTTGCAGCAACATGGCTAGACCTAGAGATTTTCATACTGAGTGAAGTAAGTCAGACAGAGAAAAACAGAATATGATACTGCTTATATATGGAATATAACAAAAGGCTACAAATGAAATTATCTACAAAACTGAAGTAGAGTAACAGATGTAGAAAATAAACTTATGGTTACCAGGGAATAAGGGAAGGGAGGGATAAATTGGAAGACTGGGACTGACACATACATACTACTATATATAAAATATTAAAATAGATAACTAATAAGAAACTACTGTAAAGTACAGAGAACTCGGTAATGACCTACATGGGAAAGAACCTCAAAAAGAGTGGATATATGTACAGTATGTACAGCACACTGACTTTGTATACATTGGAAACTAAGACAAGAGTGTAAATGAACTATACCCCAATAAAACTTGAAATAAAAATGAAAGAATGGTCCAAGCGAGCCAAAGCAGGGGCCCAAGGCACCACAGGTCTACTGGAACAGGCACATCATACCTAGTCTTTGCTCCTAAGGATTCCAAAAGTCAAAAACAGAAATTCTTTTCTAAAAGACAATTCATTTGAAGTATTAATCAAAATGCAAATTACTAAAAAATACATGCATCCCAATGTTCATGGGGTATGGAAAAAGAATCTTTAAAAAAGTGGATATATGTATAACAGATTCATTTGGTTATATACCTGAAGCTAACACATTGTAAATCAACCATAAGCCAATCATTTTTTATAAAATGGTCTCAAAAGGGACCTAATATAAATAAATAAGTAAATGAAAAAAACAGATAAAAGTTCTCATCAAGACACATATGACTTCACATGGACCTCATTGTGAACTCACATACTGAAGACACTTTAATACGATTCATTAGAACCAAAGAGTGTATATATTAGACAAGATGACAAGAGTTTAATAACTACAAACAAAGCTATAAACTGTAACCATATCACAAATATTCACATCTGTACTTACATTCTACCAGGATCAGGGCCCCAAAGGCAACAACAGTGACAAAGATGGCACAGATGACATCTAGATACACAGTGAGCCATCGGGATGTCGTCAAAAGCAGGAACCAAGCCTCTGTATTTGTGAATCATAATAAGTGTAATACATAAACAGAAAAACCATGTTAGCTGCTTCTCATGAGGGAGACCATTGTGCTCAGTTGAGCTACAGAAGAGTTTACACAGGTAGAACAGCAAAGTTACACACCCAAGGAACCTGAAGATTCCAGAAAACTAGGTTCTAACACAAGACAGTGTATGGGACACACAGGAATCAGTCCAGGAAGCATGCATTGAAAACGTCAACCCACAGGTTATCAATAGAAATACGATCACAAGAAGGAAGATGGAAAAATCATCTCATCGGTGCATTTCCTGCAGTGCTGGGCCTCAGCATGAAGATCATCCTCTCACAGGGTCAACTGCTCCCAGCTCTCTGACAGCAGACAGCACAGCTCACACTTTGATTCCAGCACCTTCTGCCCTCACCACAGGGCCCTGCAGTGTTTATTCTTAGGAGCCAGTGTCTATGTGACCATCAGCTAACAGGATCTGCATGTGACTTTCAAAATGCCAGTTTCATCTTCAAAATAAAATAATGATTGGAAAGTTTGGCTTGGATTTTATAGACTTAGAGGAAATTCTGAATTTTCTACTTAGGGAAAAATCTTCACTGATAAAAACATAATCAAGTGGGTGGCAGATCAGGAAATTATTTTCTCAATCACATCTGCCACCCTCCATGCTCTGAAAAGAATCAGCAAACCACAGCCTGGATGGCAAGAACAGCCACCACCTGGTTTTGTAAATAAAGTTTCATTGGAACATAGCCACAGCCACTTTCTGATGTATTATCTTTACCTGTCTTTTTGCTACAACAGCAAAGGTGAGTAGTTGCAACAGACACAGTATAGCACACAAAGCCTATAATATTTTCTATCTGGATCTTCATAAAAAAAGAAAAGTTTGCTGACTCTTGCCCTGAAGAGACAGAAGTCCACAGGGCACAGTGACGCAGGACAATGTGAGCCAGTCAGGGGAGAAAAGCAAGGGTGATGGGGAAGAGGGGAGCACAGAGGGATGCTGAGAGAAAGGGGTGGGGGAGGCAGGTGTGCAGAGGGGGATGAGGGGCGACAGAGAGAGAGGTGGGAGCAGCCAGGCCACCTGAGAAGAAGGTCAGGTCTCAGAAGGCAGCAGATCTCATCCTTTGAAATCATCTCCAGAAACTGACAGACCTGAGTGCAAATCCTGGTGTGCGTCAAACAGTTTCTGAAACTTCTGTTCGGCTTTGTATGCCCGGATGGTCCAGAGTCCCCAGAGAGAAGACGCTAAGTGGGAAAACACTGGGCTCCGTGCTGGGGAAGCAGAGACAGATACACAACAGAGAAAGTCAGGGAGGCTGGATGTGAGGAAACCCACTGCCTCCCGGGCTATGTGGTGACATGTCCCACCAATTGGAATCCTCCATGTGACCCTAAACTCCTGCTCAGAGCAAGCTTCACTTTAAACCTGGGAGTGAAAGATTCTCCTAGAAACTATCTTTGATCAAATTCAAATCACAGCTAGATTTAGATAAAGAAATTCTTGTTCTTTCATCAAGATCCTCTCAAACACGCCTCCCTCCAAATTTTTCTGGCATGTCACCAGATGGAAATTGTTTACAATTTTTAAAAAATATATTGAAGTATAGTTGATTTACAATAACATGCTAGTTTCAGGTATATAGTATAGTCATTCAGTTATTTTTTTATTATATTCCATTACAGGTTATTACAAGATACTGAATAAAATCCCTGTGCTTTACAGTAATTCCTTGTTGTTGTCTATTTGACACATTAATAGCAATGTGTCTATTAATCCTATACTTCTAATTTGTTCTTCCCTCTCTCCCAATCCCCTTTGGCAACTATAAGTTTGTTTTCTATGTCTCTGAGTCTATTTGTATTTTGTGTGCAGATTCATTTGTACTATTTTTAGATTCCATATATAAGTTATATCATGTTTACCTTTCTCTGACTTACTTTACTGATAATAATATTCCCTAAGTCCATCAATGTTGCTACAAATGGTAGTATTTCTTTCTTTTCCATGGGTGAGTAATTACTGTTCACTAATTTTTGAATCAGTAGCATTTTAAAATTTAATTCTTCATTAAGTCCTCACCACACTGATTTTGATGAGCTACCTATAGGCCGTCTCCCCCTTAGATGAGTAACCTAAGGGCTGGGATAGAGTCAGTACATCCTCCTCACTGGACCAGACCCAGACCCAGGACAGGGTGAGACGAGTAAGGGAGCGGACAGTCTGCCGTCTCCCCACTCCTGGGCCTCTCCCCGCACCTGCACGAGGAGTCTCTGTGCGGGTCACAGAGCATCTGGTACTGCATCGCCCTTTTGCCCACAGGACCGGGCAGATGAGGAATCTTTGCATGGTCTTGACTTCTGCTCCAGGAATCTAATGGACGTTTTTATAACTGTCTCCTGGATACCTGTCCTGCTGTTCTGAGGTCACAGCAGCATGTGACACTCACATCAATCTTGTAGAATCTGACACTGGACTCTGTGTCCATTCTCTTTTGAGCTACTTCATGTGGGTTTGGGGTCTGGTGTCACATCACTGACCATTCATTTCCCGCCATCTTCTGTAAGAGCACACCGACCATGAGCACCAGAGTCAGGCTCCTGCCTGTCAGGAAACAGGTGGGCTGCAGGCTGCTGGACAGGGAGGACCCCTTATGGTTCTCATTCCCCACCGTGAACGAGGCTATAACTTGCTATTGTCAGGAGCAGACAGTGAGCCTATGACCTTTGTCTGGGGTGAGTGATAACTTGTGCTGTATCAGCAAGAAATACTGACATCACTTTGTTACCTGTGCGTCTCCTAGAGAAGACCTGTTAGTACAATGAGGTTGTTTACAGGAAGTTAGTAATGCATCTTACAGAAGGCTACAGAGACTTTATAAAACGTTGGGGAAAGAATCAAGAGGGAAACTCCACACTGTTCTCAGGTCCTCACTCCTTAGTCCAGGATCTGAATGCCTGTCTGGTACAGTTCAGTCAGTACCGACGTGCACCCGGGCACTGCACGTTTGGAGGGCTTGAGGTACAAACAGGTGAAGACACAGAACCTCCTCTTGTGTTTAGTGTTCCCAGTTCTATAAGGAAGGAAGGAGCAGGCTTCCTCCTGTGAGACACTGGGGCTTGGAGAGGGTGGGAAGCCCTGGGCTGGGGGAGGACAGCCTGGGCTGGGGGCCAGGTGACCATCCACACGGCCCTAGGATGAGACGGTGGGATGGCATCACCAACTCAATGGACATGAGTTTGAGCAAATTCTTGGAGATGGTGAAGGACAGGGAAGCCTGGTGTGCTGCATGCAGTCCAAGGGGTCAAAGAGTCAGACACAACTGAGGGACTGAACACCCCCACCACCACCACCTGGATAGAGAACAAAAACATTCTAATCAACTGGCCACCACATGTGGTTATCTGAGGTGTGCAGGACGGGATACCTGGGTTAAATGTATTGTCTAACTTGTTGCAGCCTACTGGGTGCAAAAAGTCCAAATAATCCACAGTGATAGTGCCAAAGTTCTCAGACTCTCCAGATCAAATATTGAGAAAATCCTGTACTGCTTCTTGACAAATGCCTCAGGAGAAGCCCTTCTTTCCATTTCCATATGAATGGGAAATGGCCCTTGCCCCAGGCAAAAAGTCTGTCAAATATTCTTTTGGAACAACCCCTCTATTAAGGTACCAGAGACCTGCTTTGCAACAACACTGTTGAATGACTCATTTCATGAGTGGCCTCAGATCATAAAACATCTGAAGCCTTGTCTACCCAGGAGACTGGATGAAGCTCATCACTTCCTCTTCTGTCTCCCCAGGTCCTACCATCCTACTGAGTGATACAGGTAGAACGTCACACACACCTGGACTCTATTGCTCCCCATCCATCCAAACACCTCCCCAAACTCGACCTCACAGGAGGTTAGCTGCTTCTCTTGATGAGTGAAAATGTCTTCTCCAGACTTTATGAAACTGATGATCACTATCCTTTTTGAAATAAAGGTAAGTACCTCAAGTGTTTATTATTAAAAACAAAACATACAAATGCCACAATAAAAAGAAAACTCCTCTGACTGGATGAACTGAGATTTTTGTCTGCTTAGTGGAAACAGAGAAGCATGAGACTCAATATGTGTCTGTTCTTGGCTTGGTTTCTAGAAGGTTAAGTTGGTGTTAATTTGCAATAATTATTCATGGTTGAGGTCTCTGATGCAAACATATTCTCTCCTTACATTTTGGCCATTGCTTTTATAACTTTTAAAATATATATAACACTCTATTTTCCTTATTTTTGTTTCAATATTGATGAAATGTGTGCATTAGTAAGAGAAAAAAATTGATTATTTCATCATCTGTGATTACCTGTTGAAAAAAATAATTAATCATAAAGTGTGTCCCCATCATTCTGTTTTTTTTGCTGCACCTTACATGATCTGGTTTCCCAACCAGGGACTGAAGTGGTGGCCCCCACAATGGAAGCACAAAGTCTTAACCACAGGACCACCAGGGACGCCTCTGTTCCCCATTATTCTAAAATTAGGAAGCTGAATGGAGTAATTAACTAAATGCATACTGAACTGAGCCCCCTCCTGTGTTCTCCTAGGGGATTATTTTCAGCATCATTTATATGGATAGCTTTGAGAAAGGGGTACACAGTGGTACACAGTGTGGTGTCACCCCAAATACTGACAATGACAAAGAGCAAACCTGAAAATAACAGGGCTTATCTTTTTCAACAGGGCTTCCCTGGTGGCTTAGACATTAAAGAAACCACCAGCAATGCAGGAGACCTGAGTTCAATCCCTAGGTCAGGAAGATCCTCTGGAGAAGGGAACAGCTACCCACTCCAGTATTCTTGCCTGGGGAATTCCATGGACAGAAGAGACTGGTGGGCTACAGTCCATGCAGTCGCAAAGAGTCGGACATGACTAAGCGACTAACACACATTTTTTCAATACTTTTAACAACTGCAACTTACTAGAACATGTGGAAGAATGTATTTTTCGAATATATCACTTCTGACATATATTTCCTGAGGCCTCCTTTCCTTTTCCTAATTTTTCCTTTCCTTGTCATTACTGGCAACTTTCAGTTCAGTTCAGTTCACTTGCTCAGTTGTGTCCGACTCTTTGCGACCCCATGGACCACAGCATGCCAGGTCTCCCTGTCCATCACCAACTCCCGGAGTTTACTCAAACCCATGTCCATTGAGTCAGTGATGCCATCCAACCATCTCATCCTCTGTCGTCCCCTTCTCCTACTGCCCTCAATCTTTCCCAGCATCAGGGTCTTTTCAAATGAGTAAGTTTTTCACATCAGGTGGCCAAAGTATTGGAGTTTCAGCTTCAATATCACTCCTTTCAATGAAAATTAAGGACTGATCTCCTTTAGGATGGACTGGTTGGATCTCCTTGCAGGCCAAGGGACTCTCAAGAGTCTTCTCCAACACCACACTTCAAAAGCATCAATTCTTTGGCACTCAGGTTTCTTTTGAAGAAAAATTCTCGATTTTCCTTCTATGATAGTTCCAACATGATGAAATACTTTTAAGAATAATATTAATAGAGTGGATACTTAGCATTAGGAATTATGTCATGAACAAGACAGAAATGGTCCCTGTCCTCAGGATGCTCACATCAGTCTTCCTTGGGCTAAGATGCAAAGTGCAGCTGACACACCGCCAGCTCCTTAAGGGCCAAACCTACTCTCAGGGGCCATAACTTTCAATCACCTAAAGTTAACAGTGAGAAATTCCACAGAACAGTCTGCAGAATTTCAGGGGTCTGGTTAATTGCAGTATGAGTGGAAGACAGCCTGCACTGCCCTCCCAACCTGAGAGCCCCAGTACTCACTTGTACATTCCAAGCGTTTTACATCTCGTGACGTCTCTAAGAAATACCACCGAAGAACAAAGAAAATGATGCCAAGGGGAATCACAGGTATAGCAGTCCAAGGAATTGCAGCCACCATCACGACCACCACACCAATCACAAGTAGAAATGTCTGAAATAGAGAAAATACAGATGCCTTTGTGTCAAGGATACTTATCAAAGATAAATGTTATTGATTTGTTCAGATTAAACTCCTTTCCTTGAAACTTGTTGAAACAGCAGGGAATGCTTTCCTTTCCAAAGAAATAAAACTATAGGTGGTCCTTATGATGTTTATTGAATGCACCAAACGCTCTGATAATAACTTTCTAGGTATCAGCTCTTGTGACACACTCAGCAGCCCTGCTTTTAACAGAGAAGACTATTTGAGGCTCAGAGAGAAGGAGCTGCATCTCAAACTTTCAGGAGTCAGCAGGTGTTACTAGAGAGATGAATGAGCAGGCATCACAGATGAGGAATCCAGACGCCTCAGCTATCCATGTAGGGATAAAGAAGTGGTTAATTACAAATTCAGTGTAACATATCTAATAACAGTATTATCTAATTTTACAAATGGAGACAGTGAGGCACAGGGAGAAGAAAAGCAACTTGATGGACACTGCAAAGCCTGAGTCACGGAGCTGAGAAGCCCATGTCATGAGCCATTATGACATGTTTAAGCTTGCCCCCAACTTACAGCCATCTTTCTGCCATTATACTAAGTATTTAAAATGTCCATTCCAAAGGTTAACCATTATAACAACACCAGATTCCATTTACAATGTGTGCACTATGTGTAAGGCTCTGTGCTGAGTTCCAGGACCATACTCTTAATCGTCACATTATCTCCTGAGATGAAATTCTCTTGGGAAATGATCTTGGTCTAAAAAAGACAGCAGGTAGAATAGAAAATGAAATCACTGGTTGATGCTAATTTAAGCATCCATCTTTATCAGGAAAAGCATGATACCCTGGAGGACAGTATCAGGCAATAAGAATACAATCAACATTTAGTGTCTGCCTGCTATGAAAGTGGGGTGAGGTGGTAGGGACTTGCAGATTCACCCAGTCTGGGCCAAGGCCTCTGAAGTTTATGATCTCAGGTGGATACAAATCCATGGTGATCTGCACAGAGTGCTGGGGAAACACAGAGAAGAATATCTGAATATTTTTAGACAATTCTAACACTCATGACTGATTTTATAAGCTTGTTTACCAAATAGAAAGAATGGCATGAATGACTTGCAGGCAGTAATCACAGTTGATGGAAATTTTGACCAAAAAGGAGCTGGGATGAGAAGGTTGAGATGCTTGTCTGAGTTAACGCTGGCTTTTCTTTAAGATAAGAAACATGAGGTTGGGAGGGTAAGTGGTTGTCCTAAAGTTTTCCAGGAAAGTATTGCTTATCCTGGAGAAAGAGAGGAGCAGTTTGTACTCTGAGAATCCCAGAGCCACAGCTGCAGACAGGAGGAACAAACAACCAGAACTATGGCCAGGAGCCTTTGGAAACCAAATTGCATGATCTGGATGGAGACCCACGTGCTTTTGCTATTTCTCCCCATCTCTGTGGTGCTATCAAAAGAAAACTCAGAGTGAAGAGGATGGAGTTCTGAAGGAATAAATTCTAATCATAAGTGGAAAAAAACAGGGCTGTCTGACCTCACTCCTATTAGATCTACAGAAAACAATTTCTTACAGCCACTGGCTTGACTGTGCATCCTACCAGGCTACAACCTTCATGTTCATGGGGAGGGGTCCTTCCAGCTCCTTCTATGTCTAGCCTTTAGGTCACTTGGCTTTCCATTTTTGTTTGTCAAAACAAACAAACAAACAAACAAACTACTAAAATGTCAATTATAAAAAAAATCCAAATTACTGGTTTTTAGCAGACTTGCATCATTTGATGAACAACATTCATCCATTTCAATAATCTGGCTCTCCCCAGGTGGCTTCCCTGGTGGATCAGTCATTAAAGAATCTGACTGCTATGCAGGAGACCCAGGTTTGATTCCTGGGTCAGGAAGTTCCCCTGAAGAAGGAAATGACAACCCACTCCAGTATACTTGCTTGGAACATCCCATGGAGAGAGGAACCTGGCCAGGCTAGTGTCCATGGAGTCAAAAAGAGTCACACAAGACTGAGCGACTAAACCACTCCAGGTGAGGGCCTTTTATGTCTAACCCAGCCTGGAAGGTAACCTGAGAAGCAGAGGTAAGATCAAAATGAAGGGCTCCATGGAAGCGGTGCCAATGCTTTTCCCTTAGGTACCCACTGAAGACCTATTACTAATGCTCTCTGAAGCTCCGGAGTTAGGTTCAGATTTCATGGCCCTAAATCTAAAGCAATTTAAAGAGGATGGCTCTAACAGCTTTATTACACACACACACACACACACACACACACACACAACATATTGATTTCCCAAGTGGCTCAGATGGCTAAGAATCTGCCTGTAATGCAGGAGACCCAGGTTTGATCCCTGGGTTTGGAAGATCCCCTGGAGAAGGGACTGGCAACCAACTCCAGTATTCCTGCCTGGAAAATTCCATGGACAGAGGAGCCTGGCAGGCTTCGGTCCATGGGGTCCCAAAGAGTTGGACATGACTGAGCACTTTTACTTTTATATGTATATACATTTGTGAATCTTTTATTGCCAGCCATCTCAAACACTTTATAAAAGTTTGTAGAAGATGAAAATAGTATCTAAGCAAAAAGCCAACATCTGAAGAAGGAAACAAAAGATCCTAGTGTACAATAAACACACAATAAATCCCTTCCTTAAAGCAAACCTCATTTCTTTCTCTTACAACCCCAGGAATTAAAAAAAGCCCAATTCAAGCTACACACACAATTCCCCCCACTGGTTGGATTCCAGGCCCATCTGATGGATCACATCACCATGGCCAGTGCTTCTGCACCTCTGTCACACTTTGGAACAGAGACAAGGATGGATATAAAGAAAGAAACATATTGACTCAGAAGCAAGTGACCCAAGTCTTGATACTCCCCAGATAAGGATAATCATTATTTTTATATATTTCCCATTTGGACCACACCATTTGGGAAATTCTATCCAAAGTCTATGAATCCACGTGCACAATAAAAAAAATTCTTAGATGAACTCTTTCACTTGAAAGATAATGGTGATTTTTCACAATTTAGAAAAATTCTTCAGTTGGCAGAGGATGACAATCTATACCTGGAGGAGAAACTCCATTAACCCAATATTGTGCTGAGATGGGCTTCCCTGGTGGCTCAGATGGTAAAGAATCTGCCTGCAATGTAGGAAACCTTCTTTGATCTCTGGGTTGAGAAGATCTCCTGGAGGAGGGCATGGCAACCCTCTCTAGTATTCTTGCCTTCAGAATCCCCAGGGACAGAGGAACCTGGCAGTATACAATCCATGAGGTTATAGAGTTGGACATGACTGAGCGACTAGGCACACAAGCTTAACACTAACCAAGGGTCAGTGATGAGTCTTCATGTAAGCAGTTACAGTAGCTTGCACATCTCAGGAAGTTTAGAGATCAGCTCTGGTTCTCAGATCCCTCCTTCATCACCTCTGTTTCCTTTGATATAACCCAACTCATTTAACTCTGTTAAATCGGGACATTATAAAACATTGGTGAGTCTTAGCTATATGATGAGTCTTAGCTATACAAACCCTGGACTTCCCTGGTGACTCAGATGGTAAAGAATCTGTCTGCATTGCAGGAAGACCCCGGTTCAATCCCTGGCTTGGGAAGATCCCCCAGAAAAGGGAATGGCACCACACTCCATTATTCTTGCCTGGAGAATTCCATGGACAGAGGAGGCTGGCAGTCTATAGTCCATCAGATTACAAAGAATCAGACACAGCTGAGTGACTAACATACACACACACACACGTACAAAGCCTAAGACTAAGATTTATAAACCTGCCCTTTGCTTGGGATATATTAATCACATTTTTCAACCCTCATTTGGCTGCCTTGGATCTTTTCACAACCACGTAAGCTCTGGGACCTGAGTATCCTTCAATTCGCTCCCAAATGAAAGTCACAGCTAACTCCACTAAAGAGTGAATAGTGGGGTTTGGTTCACAGTTTGCTAACCAGCACAACAGGAAGCTTTAGGGAAACATGATGTATCTCTTCCTTCATGGTTAGTGTATCTCATTGATCAATAGCTTCCTTTCCACTTTTGTCAGGGTTCAACGTTATTACAAAATTTAAGTCTGGAGCCCACTTATTTGTTAATTTAACAAGGTACACCTTCAAAAGAAGAGCACTATATAAGTATATTACAGGGAAATCTACTCAACATTCTGTGATAACCAATATGAAAAAAGAATCTAAAAAAGAATGAATATTTGTACATGTATAACTGAATCACTTTGCTGTACATCTGAAACAAACACAACATTGTAAATCAACCATATTCCAATAAAATTAAAATACCTTTTAAAAAAGAAAAAAAGTCTTTAAAAAAAGCTAAAAGTCAAGGGTTTTGAAATCTATCTTATAAATAAAAGAAAAAAATAGAACATAAAGTATGTAGAAGAATGAAAAAAAGAAAAAAAAAAAAAAGCCTCTTGAGAGTCCCTGGGACAGAAAGGAGATCAAACCAGTCAATCCCAAAGGAAATCAATGCTGATTATTCACTGGAAAGATTGGATGCTGAAGCTCCAATACTTTGGCCACCTGATGTGAAGGGCTGACTCACTGGAAAAGACCCTGATGCTGGGAAAGACTGAGGAGAAGGGAGCGACTGAGGATGAGATGGTTGGATGGCATCATCAACTCAATGGACCTGAGTTTGAACAAACTCTGGGAGATAGTGAAGGACAGGCAAGCCTGGCGTGCTGCAGTCCAAGAGGCTGCAAAAAGTCAGACACAATTGAGCAACTAAATGACAAAAGACCTGAGTGAAAAAGAAAACTAACTTTTAAACAGAAAAATCAACAAACACAAAGCATGGTTCTTTAAAATCACCAAAAATGCAAAAGAAAAAAAAAAAGAGAAAAGTTACAATTCACACGAATTAAAAGAGGATAACACAAAAGACTGGGCTTCCCTGGTGGCTCAGATGGTAAAGAATCTGCTTGCAATAGGGGAGATCCAGGTTTGAGCCCTGGGTTGGGAAGATCTGGAAAAGGAAATGGCAACCTACACCAGTATTTTTGCTTGAAAAATCCCATGGACAGAGGAGCCTGACAGGCTACAGTCCATGGGATTACAAAGAGTGGAACATGACTGAGGAACTAATACTTTAGCTTTCATTTTAATACAAAAGATACCATAAGCATTACAAAGAGAATATAATAAACATTGTGCAGATAAATTTTTAAATTTTAATGTAAAGGACAAATGTCTTAAAAAATGACATACAAAACTAACATAATGACATAGAAAATCTGAATAACTGCATATTGGTTTAAGAATCTGAATCCTTTATTTCATTTTACTTTATTTTATTGTTTTGGCCTTACTATGCAGCTTGTGGGATCTTAGTTTTCCTACCAGCAATCAAACCCAGGCTCACAACAGTGAAAGCATACAGTCGTGATCCATGGACTACCAGGGAATTCCCTGACTACATGGGCTTCCCTGAATACATAATTTTTAGATTTCTCAAAGAAAAGACTGTAAGTCCAGAGGGCTTCACAAAAACATTGTACAGAAAAGTTTTACCAAACTTTTCCAGAGTACATGAGTCCAGCATTATCATGATATAAAAAAACCAGATAAAGACATTAAAAGAAAGAAAAATTACAAACCAAACTGTCTTGGAATATTAAACAACATACCAATGAACTGAATATAGCAATATAAAAAAGATAATACTCCACAATCTAACTTGACTGGGCAAGTACAAAATCCTCAGGTTCGCCTGTTACAAAGGACAGGCTAGAACCCTTGGGCAGGAGTTGATGCTGTTCTCCACAAGCAGAATTTCTTTTACTTCAGGAAGGCATTGTCCCTACTTAAAATTAACTGAATCTGGACTTCAATCACATCTACAAAATACCTACAGAGAAACATACAGATCGCTTTTTGACTGAATAACTGAGAAATGTAGTCTGGTCAAGCTGACATTAAACTGACCATTAAAAATGGAAATATTTACCATGTATTTTCATGAGGATACATAAGAATTGATGCTTTTGAACTGTGGTGTTGGAAAAGACTCTTAACAGTCCCTCAGACTGCAAGGAGATCCAACCAGTCCATCCTAAAGGAGATCACTCCTGGGTATTCGTTGGAAGGGCTCATGCTGAAGCTGAAACTCCAATACTTTGGCCACCTGATGTGAAGAACTAACTCACTGGAAAAGAGCCTGATGGTGGAAGGATTGAAAACAGGAGAAGAAACGTGGCTTGGGAAATTTTGAGCATTACTTCACTAGCGTGTGAGATGAGTGCAATTGTGCAGTAGTTTGAGCATTCTTTGGGATTGCCTTTCTATGAGATTGGAATGAAAACTGACATTTTTCAGTCCTGTGGCCACTGCTGAGTTTTCCAAATTTGCTGGCATACTGAGTGCAGCACTTTCACAGCATCATCTTTTAGGATCTGAAGTAGCTCAACTGGAATTCCATCACCTCCACTAGCTTTGTTTTAGTGATGCTTCCTAAGGCCCACTTGACATCACATTCCAGGATGTCTGGCTCTAGGTGGGTGATCACACTATCATGATTATCTGGTCCTGAAGATCTTTTTTGTACACTTATGTGTATTCTTGCCACCTCTTCTTAATATCTTCTGATTCTGTTAGGTCCATAACATTTCTGTCCTTTATTGAGCCCATTTTTGCATGAAATATTCCCTAGGTATCTCTAATTTTATCGAAGAGATCTCTAGTCTTTCCCATTCTATTGTTTTCTTCTATTTCTTTGCACTGATTGCTGAGGAGGCTTTCTTATCTCTCCTTGCTATTCTTTGGAACTCTGCATTCAAATGGGTGTATCTTTCCTTTTCTCCTTTGCTTTACGCTTCTCTTCTTTTCACAGCTATTTGTAAGGCCTCCTCTGACAGTAATTTTACTTTTTGCATTTCTTTCTCCTTGGGATGGTCTTGATCCCTGCCTCTTATACAATATCACAAACCTCCATCCATAGTTCATCAAGCACTCTGTCCATCAGATCTAGTCTCTTAAACCTATCTCTCACTTTCACTGTATAATCATAAGGGATTTGATTTAGGTCATAACTGAATGGTCCAGTGGTTTTCCCTACTTTCTTCAATTTAAGTCTGAATTTGGCAATAAGACACCTTAAGACAGAGCAATCAGCTTGTGAAAAGAAAAACTGTCTACAAAAGCAAAAGACATTTTCTGAGATGAGTTTGATTCCATAATTGAATTACTGGCGTAAAAGCCTTCATATCTTCAAAGCTGCTCTCTATTAAACTTGTTGGACTTCCCAGGTGCCTCAGTGGTAAGAATCTGCCTACACTGCAGGAGACACAAGTCTGATCTCTGGGTTAGGAATATTCCCTGGACAAGGAAATGGCAACCCACTCTGGTAGCCTTGCCTGAGAAATACCATGGATGGAGAAGCCTGGTGGGCTGCAGTCCATGGTGTTACAAAAGAGTTGGACACAATTTAGCAAGTAAACAACACTGTCCTTGTTAAAGTATTATTTTCACCTTATTTTTAACCAATCTTTTCTTTGTAAGTAACCACACCTGGCTTTATCCAAATAAAAAGGTGCAGCAAATAATTGTCCCCTGTGGGAATACAATATATCATGCTCGTGCTTAGCTGTGTCTGACTCTTTGCAGCCCCATGGACTATAGCCCACCAGGCTCCTCTGTCTGTGGAATTTTCTAGGCAAGAATACTGAAGTGGGTTGCCATTCCATTCTTCAGGGCATCTTCCCAACCCAGGAATCGAACCCACGTCTCTTGCATCTCTTGCATTGGCAGGTAAATTCTTTACCACTGAGCCACTTGGGAAGCCCAATACAATGCATAATTTAGTTAATCTAGGTCATCTTTCCATGAGAGGTGATTGTCTCTCTGTTGTGAAATGTGCTCACAGTAAAGGGAATCCATACCAGACACCTGGAAGGCAGAGGGAGAACCACTTACCCAGCATGTCGCTGCTTCAGACCAACCTTGACATGACCGTGTAGCCACTCCTGCCCCAGGTGTCACTCATGTTAACTCAGCCTCCCAATCACAGCCATACCTGTCTCTCAGAAACACAGCCTCTTACTGAAGATAACAGGCGACATCAGCAGGCTGAAAGGCCCACCTCCAATCCCTGTGAAAAATCCTTGAGAAACAGGCACTCTGCTCTTCCCTGTGAGAACTCTGGCAGGACTGGTACACTACCTGTATGAAATCTTGAAATATCAGGGGCAACAAGTCATCCATATGCCCAATGTCTTTGAAGAAACGATTTAAAATTCTTCCTGCAAGAATAGGGATACAAAAAATTACTCATTTCCTCAGATAGGAGCTTTAAGAGAAATAATACATGAACAAATCAAAACAATATTTTTGAAGTATATGTATTTAGGGACTTTCCTGGTGATACAGTGTCCCCAGTGCAGGGGACATGGTTTGATCTCTGGTGCAAGAAGATTCCACATGCCACAGAGCAACTAAGCCTGTGAGCCAGAACTACTGAAGCCCATGTGCCTAGAGCCTGAGCTCTGCAACAGAAAAAGCGACCACAATGTGCAGCAACAAAGACCCATGCAACTAAAAATAAATAAATAAATAAATAAATATTTTTTTAAAAGTACATGTATTAAATATTTAATATATTGGGCTTCCCTAGGGGCTCATGCTAAAGAATCCACCTGCCAATGCAGGAGACATAGGAGACAGGAGTTCAATTCCTGGGTCAGGAAGATCCCTTAGAGTTGGAAATGGCAACTCGCTCCAGTGTTCTTGCTAGGAGAATCCCAGGGACGGAGGAGCCTGGTGGGCTGCCATCTATGGGGTTGCACAGGGTAGGACATGACTGAAGCGACCTAGCAGCAGCAGCAGCCAGTATTCTTACCTGGGAAATCCCATGGACAGAGGAGCCTGGCAGGCTACAGTCCATGGGACTACAAAAGAGTCAGACATGACTTAGTGGTAACACAACAACAAATTTAATATATTACAAATTCATATGAAATAAGCCAATGTCAGTGGTAAAAACAAAGACAAAATAGGATGATACCTGAGGAGAAACAAAAATACCACCAAATGGCATTGGGTGGGGAATTGAAATTTGAGTCCTGATTTCTAAAAGAACGGGGGAATCTTGTGGCAGTAAAAGGAAGGGTTGGTGGATTTGAGAATGTTCCCTCCCTTTAGATCCATCCCATCTAAGGCTCACTTCAAGTGCTAAATTGGTAAATAAATAGTTGCAAAATACCTAAGTTAATCCTAATTGTTACACCAATTTTGCTTTAATTATCAAGATTAATTTTGCCAAGTGATACTTTTTAAATAAACATAACTATAACCTCTCTGCAATTGTTTTTTTCCCTCCAGATGGCTCACAGAAGCTCACATTTTGGGAAATTATGGCTTGTGGCCATTTCCAAGCTGTAAGTTTACTACTGGGGTAATAAGCCCTTATTTTCAGAGGTGTACTAGGTGTGACAAGCACAGACTTATGAATAAGCATCTAAGAAGACCAAAGGGATGTAGGCAGGAAAACTGAAATATTGCTAAATGACCAAGAATCACTTATCATTGATTTTACCTCCCTTCTCAGAATCCACAATAATAGTATATCCTTAAGGCTGCAGGATAGAATATGAGAATTTCTGGTAAATATCTGGCATGAACTAAAAATGTCACCTGTCAATTCAGTAAACAAAGGATGCTGCAGCCATCAGGACTCTGCAGCCACCCCTGTGAGGGTGCTGCACCCTAAGGAAACTCAGGATGAGAAAGAACAGGACACTGGCCCCAGACAGGGGAGGCACACATCAAAGGAACTGTAACAGAGATGAGCCAATATTGACTCCATGCTGGATCTGTTTCTTTGACCATTGCTATTCACTGTTTTTGTCAGGGAACCCTGCCCTTCTGCCTGAATGTTAAACTAAAGTGGCTTTTATCATCTCACATGGAGACAATCTGACCCTCACCACTTGTGAATGGCTGCAGAAAAACTACCCTCTTATTGTGTAAGATAAATGGCCTTTTGACTTCACTTCCTTGCCTACTCTCCCCTATATTCTGTAAAAGAACCAGGCATCTAGACCCCAATAAGATGGTTATTTTGAGATATTAGTCTGCCATCTTCTCAGTCTGCCAGGTTTCCAAATAAAGTCATTATTCTTTAGCCTTAACATGTCGTCTGTAAGACTTACTGGCATTGTGATGTGAGCAGAGCAAGCTTGAACTTGGTAACAAGTAATACCACTGTATGTGGTTTTCTCTTCATGCCATCACATACCAGAAACCAAGACCACCATAAATTATCTATTAAAAATTCTACTTTTGAAAATAAACACAGAAAAGAGTTCAATTCAATACACCACCAAAAGAGTAAATAACTGATGCCCCTAAACCTTTGGACCTATCTTTGCAGTACTTATTTGGGCTTCTATTTTCTTGAAGGAATGAAGTTCTGATAATAGACACAGGAGGGGGAGATAAGATACACACTGTGTATGCCTGCTGCTCTAGGATTAGTGACCTTAAAGATTCAAACTTGGTTCCAAATCCTTGAATAATAAATCAGCATCTGGAGAAGTCTACAGGTCATCAAGAGCCTGGTTAACAGTGTCACAACCACTCAGAGGCTGTGATAACAGAAATTCAGTCCCACTTGATGCTCCCAAATTTATGACTGTAGTTTTCACATTAACAGGCAATGTATAGAGACTTCACAGCTGCAATAGCAAAAACCTTTCCAATTACTTTCTCATTTCAGCTTTGTAATGAGAAGAGACTGTGTGGGCCTCTGCCATCTACTATCCTGTGCTCCTCACAGTGCCTGGACTAAAGAACATGTCTTGAATAAATCTGCACAAGATGCTGCCCTAAACAGTCTTATTTAATCCTCACAAGTCTTGTGAAACAGGAAGGGCAGTGGTTATTCCCATTTCACAGGAGAGGAAGTTCCCAGACCCCATGTCGACATCCTCACTGAGGTTCATAAGGCACTGACCCTGTGCTAAGTGCTGTGAACTATTAACATGCTTAATGGCCATAACACCAAGATATTGGTAAGTGTGTGAACAGTATCCTCATTTTACAGGTAAGAAAATTGAAACACAGAGAAATTAAATAACTAGCATATAAGTATTAACATAATTATAACTGGCTATTACTATTAGTAACTAGCACCAAGAAGTTGGATCCAGGGCCAATACTTATAACCATGACAATATCTTGCCTGGAGATTTGCTTCCAGTAGTATCTACCTACTTTGGCCTTGATCACACAGCTAGTTGATAGCCAGGCCAAGGCTACTCCTGTCCTCCCTCCAGTCACACCCCTGTCTCAACAGATCCTGTCAATAATCACCTGCAAAAACAAAGCCACCCTGGGCCTCAGCACAAATCTAACCAACTGGACAGAGTGGGCATGTACACTGATGAACTAACTCTTCATAGGAACCCAGATCAGGAGACTACCTTCCAAAGCAAGACAGGTGAAGGCCTCAGGGTGGAGAGAAGCAACCACTAGGAACCCTTCAGGGACACTTTTATTTAACACTGAAGATCCACCTGCTATAAACTACAAGACCTCTTAAATGTAACCAAAAGTCAACTGTAAAACTAGAAGGTTGATTTTATTGAAGAGGATGTTTACATTTCACTGATCTTGTATTTTAATTAATCTTACATTACCATTTAGGTAAAACTCAAAATACGGGCATGTGTCAGAGCTCTGTGGTCTCAGAAAAGGATGGACAATGAAAGAAAGAAACACACAGCCTGTCTTCTGTAGAGATGTTCCTGGAAAAAGGTTCTTCCTCGTTAGCTTAACACTACATAACACACCCAACGTTTCAACAGCTGGTCAAAAACATTTCAATACATTTGCATCATCTGTTAGGTGTTTAATATGCCACATAACAAATGGACTCCTAAATCATCCTGCAAAGTAAACATTCATGTATTTTTACAGACATGCATAAATTGGAATAAAACATTATATGTTCCTATATTCAGATTTGCTCTGGCAGGAAAAATTGTCAGTGAAGTTTTTGTAGAAAATGAATAAACAGACACAGTGATTTTCTTCCAAGTGTATCTTCCATTTTCAAATATGAAAATATAACCAGGCACTTAATGTGTTAACAAGACATATTCACTTAAAAATTTGGTGTCTGACTTACCTATTGGATTTATATTGAAGAACAATACCGGAGCTCTTAAAATGGCCTCCAACATTTTGTTGTGCAAAGTTTGTGAAGAATTAACAAGGATGTAGAATATCAACAGAGACCGTGTGATGCCAAAAAGGACAGTAGACACAGTTAACCCTGAAATAAAGAAGCATCAATCAGCACAAGATCTCTGTCTTATCCTCAACCATGCTAAAGCATGGCAGGCAGTTTAAAAAGATACTGTGTATTTTATTTTATAAATAAAATTTGTATAGAGGTTTATATACACAGAATACAGAATAAAAAACATATATATATATATATGTATATATATATAAAGTAGATTTTCTAAGAGTTTAATGCTTTCAAAAAATACATTTATAAAGAAAAGTGTAAAAATCACTGTTTTCCTCTCACTAAATAGAAACAACATGGAGGAAAAATTGTGTAAACTACAGTTTCATTCTAGGCCTAATTCAATTACAAGTTCTAATAAAACTTGTAAGAAAGATAATTATACAAGTAGCTGATTTTTTTTTTTGCCACATTTCAAATCTCATTATTTACAACATGTCCCATAATCTAAAAGTAAAGTATGCTTTGGTGAAAGTGAAAGTGTTAGTTGCTCATCTGTGTCATACTCTTTGCAACCCCATGGACTGTAGACCCCAGGCTCCTCTGTCCATGGAATTCTCCAGGCAAGAATAGCGGAATATGTGGGTTGCCATTCCCTTCTCCAATGCTTTGCTACCAGCACAAGAATTAATAGGAAAAAGGAGACATAATCTACCATTTCCTTGTAATTTACAAGGAAATTTATTTCCATGTAAAGTAGCTTTTTAAGAACTCACTCTACGTAATACTCTGTGGTGACCTAAATGGAAAGGAAATCCAAAGATAGGATACCTATGTTCAATGGTTCACTTGGCTGTACAACAAAAACTAAAACAACATTGGAAAGCAACTGTAATAAAAATTAATAAAAATTTAAAATGATACAAATAAACTAGCTACTTCTATGCCCAAGTAGCTACAAGGGGTATGAAGAGAACATGTTAAGTTGCAAGTGGACAATCTCTTAAATAATTGAACTGGAGAAACTACAAATTATATGTTGACATGAGATAATCTAAACTAACCTCTCACTATTTTATAGAACCCCAAAGCATTTGTAAATAAATATAATCATTTAAATTTATGTCATATTAATGACATAAAAGAGCACAGGAGACAGGGATCAAGACCATCCCCATGGAAAAGAAATGCAAAAAGGCAAAATGGTTGTCTGAGGAGGCATTACAAATAGTTATAAAAAGAAGAGAAGCAAAAAGCAAAGGAGAAAAGGAAAGATATACCCATTTGAATGCACAGTTCCAAAGAGTAGCCAGGAGAGATAAGAAAGCCTTCCTCACCGATCAATGCAAAGAAATAGAGGAAAAAAAACAGAATGGGAAAGACTAGAGATCTCTTCAAGAAAATTAGAGATATCAAGGGAACATTTCAGGCAAAGATGGATTCGATAAAGGACCGAAATGGTATGGACGTAACAGAAGCAGAAGATATTAAGAAGAGGTGGCAAGAATACACAGAAGAACTGTACAAAAAAGATCTTCATGACCCAGATAATCACAATGGTGTGATCATTCACCTAGAGCCAGACATCCTGGAATGTGAAGTCAAGTGGGCCATAGAAAGCATCACTACGAACAAAGCTAGTGGAGGTGATGGAATTCCAGTTGAGCTATTTCAAATCCTGAAAGATGGTGCTGTGAAAGTGCAGCACTCAATATGCCAGCAAATTTGGAAAACTCAGCAGTGGCCACAGGACTGGAAAAGGTCAGTTTTCATTCCAATCCCTAAGAAAGGCAATCCCAAAGAATGCTCAAACTACCATACAATTGCATTCATCTCACACGCTAGTAAAGTAATGCTCAAAATTCTCCAAGGCAGGCTTCAGCAATACGTGAACCAAGAACTTCCAGATGTTCAAGCTGGTTTTAGAAAAGGCCGAGGAACCAGAGATTAAATTGCCAATATCCGCTGGATCATCGAAAAAGCAAGAGAGTTCTAGAAAAACATCTCTTTCTGCTTTATTGACTATGCCAAAGCCTTTGACTGTGTGGATCACAATAAACTGTGGAAAATTCTGAAAGAGATGGGAATACCAGACCACCTGACCTGCCTCTTGAGAAACCTGTATGCAGGTCAGGAAGCAACAGTTAGAACTGGACATGGAACAACAGACTGCTTCCAAATAGCAAAAGGAGTACGTCAAGGCTGTATATTGTCACCCTGCTTTTTTAACTTATATGCAGAGTACATCATGAGAAACACTGGGCTGGAAGAAGCGCAAGCTGGAATCATGATTGCCGGGAGAAATATCAATAACCTCAGATATGCAGATGACACCACCTTTATGGCAGAGAGTGAAGAGGAACTAAAAAGCCTCTTGATGAAAGTGAAAGAGGAGAGTGAAAAAGTTGGCTTAAAGCTTAACATTCAGAAAATGAAGATCATGGCATCTAGTCCCATCACCTGATGGGAAATAGATGGGGAGACAGTGGAACCAGTGTCAGACTTCATTTTTTTGGGCTCCAAAATCACTGCAGATGGTGATTGCAGCCATGAAATTAAAAGACTCTTGCTCTTTGGAAGGAAAGTTATGACCAAACTAGATAGCATATTAAAAAGCAGAGACATTACTTTGTCAACAAAGGTCCATCTGGTCAAGGCTATGGTTTTTCCAGTGGTCACGTATGGATGTGAGAGTTGGACTGTGAAGAAAGCTGAGCGCCAAAGAATTGATGCTTTTGAACTGTGGTGTTGGAGAAGAGTCTTGAGAGTCCCTTGGACTGCAAGGAGATCCAACCAGTTCATCCTAAAGGAGATCAGTCCTGGGTGTTCATTGGAAGGACTGATGCTGAAGCTGAAACTCCAGTACTTTGGCCACCTCATGCAAATAAGTGACTCATTGGAAAAGACCCTGATGCTGGGAGGGATTGGGGGCAGGAGGAGAAGGGGACAACAGAGGATGAGATGGCTGGATGGCACCACCAACTCGATGGGCATGAGTTTGAGTAAATTCTGGGAGTTGGTGATGGACAGGGGGGGCTGGTGTGCTGCGATTCATGGGGTCACAAAGAGTCAGACATGACCGAGCGACTGAACTGAACTGAACTGATGCATATAAAAATTAACATAGCCCTCCAAACATCTCTTCAACTCACAATGCTATATAGAGTGGGGATAACTTTGGCAATATATATTCAATCAAGTACTTTTTTCCATTCAGCTACCACATCAGTGTTATTTAATTTCTGAAAGCAGCTTAAATTCCTGAATTCCATCAACAGGAATTTGCCTTAGCCCACCATCCTATATTAATGTGTAACAGAATCCCTTTCTTCTTCTTTAAGCCATCATTGTCCACCAATTCAGAAGTTAAAAACTGGTAGATTCAAGTTTCTTATCAAGTGATCAATAAAATAAATACCAAATTTCAATGAGTGGATTTTTACATATCTTACTCTTTGTAGGAAGCTTGTACAAGCATTACCTGTGAGAATATTTCAATGTTTAGTTATTTAAAAAAAATAATTGGGGTATAGTTGCTTTTCAATGTTGTATTAGTTTCTGCTGTTCAACAAAGTAAATCAGCTATACATATACATATATCCCTTCCCTCTTGGACCTCCCTTCCCCCATTCCTTCCACTCTAGGTCATTGCAGAGCACTGAGTTGAGCACCCTGTGCTATGTAGCAGCTTCCCACTAGCTATCTGTTTTACACATGGTAGTGTGCATATGTCAATCTGAATCTTCCAATTCATCTTTCTCACCTCCCCACTCCTGCTCTGTGTCCAAATATCTATTCTCTACATCTACAACTCTATTCATCCCCTGAAAATAGGTTCATCTGTACCATTTTTCTAGATTCCATGTTGTTGTTCAGTCGCCAAGTCATGTCCAACTCTTCACAACCCCATGGACAGCAGCACGCCAGTCTTCCCTGTCCCTCACCATCTCCTGGAGTTTGCCCAAGTTCATGAATCGGTGATGCTATCCAACTAGCTCATCCTCTATCACCCTCTTCTCCTTCTGCATTCAACCTTTCCCAGAATCAGAGTCTTTTCCAGTGAGTAGGCTATTTGCATCAGGTGGCCAAAGTATTGGAGTTTCAGCTTCAACATCAGTCCTTCTAAGTGAACACCGAGGACTGATCTCCTTTAGGATGGGCTGGTTGGATCTCCTTGCAGTCCAAGGGACTCTCAAGAATATTTTCCAACACCACAGTTCAAAAGCATCAATTCTTTGGTGCTCAGTCTTCTTTATTGTCCAGCTCTCACATCTGTACATGACTACTGGAAAGATAACCTTGTGTATACAGACCTTTGTTGGCAAAGTGATGTCTCTGCTTTTTAACACACTATCTAGGTTTGTCAAAGCTTTCCTGACAAGAAGCAATTGTATTCTAATTAATGGCTGCAGTCACCATCTGCAGGGATTTTGAAGTGCAAGAAAATAAAGTCTGTCACTATTTCTGATGTTTGCCCATCTATTTGCCATGAAGAGATGGGACTGGATATCATGATCTTAATTTTTTTAATATTCAGTTTGAAGTTGGCTTTTTCACCCTCCTTCTACAACCTCATCAAGAGGCTCTTTAGTTTCTTCTTTATTTCTGCCATTAGAGAGGCATCACCCACATACCTGAGACAGATACTCTCCAGCAATCTTGACTTCAGCTTGTAACCCATCTAGCCCAGCATTTCACATGGTGTGCTCTGTGTATAAGTTAAATAAATGGGGTGACAACAAACAGCCTTGTCACACTTCTTGCTCCATCCTGAACTAATCAGTTGTTCCATACAGGGTTCTAACTGTTGCTTCTTGACCCACATACAGGTTTCTCAGGAGACAGGTAAGATGGTCTGGTATTCCCATCTCTTTAAGAGTTTTCCCCAGTTTGTTACGATCCACACAGTCAAAGGCTTTAGCTTAGCCAGTGAAACAGAGGTAGATGTTTTTCTGGAATTCCCGTGCTTTTTCTATGATCTGGAAAATGTTGGCAATTTGACCTCTGGTTCCTCTGCCTTTCTAAATGCAGCTTGGACATCTGGAAGTTCTCAGTTCACATGATGCTGAAACATAGCTTGAAGGATTTTGAGCATAACATTACTAGCATGGGAAATGAGTGCAATTATCTGGTGGACTGAAATTCCTTAGTACTGCCCTTCTTTGGAACTGGGATGAGGCTTGAGCTTTTCCAGTCCTGTGGCCACTGCTGGGTTTTCCAAATTTGCTGACACATTGAGTGTCACTTTAATAGCATCATATTTTATGACTTTAAATAGCTCTGCTGGAATTCCATCACCTCCACCACATTATAGGCAACAGTGCTTCCTAAGGCTTACTTGACTTCACACTCCAGAATGTCTGGCTCTGCGTAAGAGACTACATCATTGTGGTTATCTAGGTCATTAAGATCTTTATTGTACAGTTCTTCTGTGTATTCTTTCCATCTCTTCTTGATCTCTTCTGCTTCCATTAGGTCTTTACCGTTTCTGTCCTTTATTGTGCCCATCTTCGGATGAAACGTTCCTTTGATATTTCCAATTTCCTTGAAAAGCCTTATCCCTTCTGTTGTTTTCCTCTATTTCTTTGTATTGTCCATTGAAGAAGGCCTTCCGGTCTCTCCTTGTTATTCTCTAGAACTCTGCATTTAGTTCTAGGGGGTCTTCTAGGTCTTCATAGACCTGGTCAACTTCAGCTTCTTCAGCATCAGGGGTCGGTGCATAGATTTGGATTACTGAGATGTTGAATGGTTTGCCTTGGAAATGGATCGAGATCATTCTGTCATTTTTAAGGTGGCACCCACGAACTACATTTTGGACTCTTGTTGATTATGAGTGCTATTCCATTTCTTCAAAGTGATTCTTGCCCACAGTAGTAGATACAATGGTCATCTGAATTAAATTCACCCATTTCTGTCCATTTGAGTTCACTGATTCCTAAGATGTCGATGTTACTCTTACCATCTCCTGTTTGACCACATCCAGTTTACCTGGATTCATAGACCTAACTTTCCAGGCTCCTATGCAATACTGTTCTTTATAGCATCAGATTTTAACTTTCCCCACAAGACACACCCACAACCGAGTGTCATTTCCACTTTGACCCAGCCACTTCATTCTGTCTGGAGCTATTAGTAGTTGTCTTCTGCTCTTCCCAATAGCAGCCATGAAATTAAAAGACGCTTACTCCTTAGAAGGAAAATTATGACCAACCTAGACAGCATATTAAAAAGCAGAGATATTACTTTGTCAACAAAGGTCCATCAAGTCAAGGATACGGTTTTTCAAGTGGTCATGTGTGGATATGAGGGTTGAACCATAAAGAAAGCTGAGCACAGAAGAACTGATGCTTTTGAACTGTGGTGTTGGAGAAGACTCTTGAGAGTCCCTTGACTGCAAGGAGATCCAGCCAGTCCATCCTAAAGGAGATCAGTCCTGAATATTCATTAGAAGGACTGATGTTGAAGCTGAAACACCAATACTTTAGCCACCTGATGTAAAGAGCTGACTCATTGGAAAAGCCCCTGATGCTGGGAAAGATTCAAGGCAGGAGGAGAAGGGGATGACAGAGGATGAGATGGTTCGATGGCATCACCTACTCAATCATCCGAGAGTTGGTGATGGACAGGGAGGCCTGACATGCTGAGATTCATAGGGTCACAAAGAGTCGGACATGAATGAGCAACTGAACTGATCTGAACTTCCCCAGTAGCATATTGGACACCTTCTGACCTGGGGGCTAATCTTTTGACATCCTATCTTTTTGCCTTTTTATGCATTTCATGGGTTTCTCTTGGCTAGTACACTGGAGTGGTTTGCCATTCCCTCCTCCAGTGGATCCCATTTTGTCATAACTCTGCACTATGACCTGTCTGTCTTAGGTGGCCCTACATGGCATAGCTCATAGCTTCATTGAGTTATGCCAGCCCCTTCGCCATGCAGAGACCCACAAAGAGGCTAGATTCCATATATATGCATTAATTAAAGTATTTTTTTTTTCTGTTTTTCTCTTTCTGACTTACTTTACTTTGTATGACAAACTCTAGGTCCATCCATGTCTCGACAAATGATCTAATTTCATTCCTTTCTATGGATAAGTAATACTCCAGTGTATATGTGTGTTAGTCACTCAGTCATGTTCAACTCTTTGCAACGCCATGGACTGTAGCCTGCCAGGCTCCTCTGTCCATGGAATTCTGCAAGCATGAACACTGGAGTAGGTTGCCATGCCCTTATCTAGGAGTTCTTCCTGACTCAGGGATTGAACCCAGGTCTTCCACATTGCAGGCAGATTCTTTACCATTTGAGCTATCAGGAAGCCCCCCCTCCCCCGACCCAGTGTATATATGTACCATAAATGAAATGAAAAGACAGTCCTGAGAATGGGAGAAAATAATTACAAAATAAGTAACTGACCAGGGATTAGTCTCCACAGTATACAAACAGCTCATGCAGCTTAATATATATATATTAAAAAAAAAAAAAACCCAATCAAAAAATGGGCAGAAGATCTATATAGACCTTTCTCCAAAGAAGATATACAGATGGCCAAGAGGCACATGAAAAAATGCTCATTATCATTATTAGAGAAATGCAGATCAAAATTCTGATACGGTATTACCTCACACAATAAATGCTAGAGAAGATGTGGAAAAAGGGAACCTTTTTTCACTGTTAGTAGGAATGTAAATTGCTACAGTCACTGTGGAGAACAGTATGCAGGTTCCTTAAAAAATAGAACCATCATGCAACCCAGCAATCCCACTACTGGGCACATATCCTAAGAAAACCATAATTCAAAAAGACACACGCACCCCAGTGTTCATAGCAACATGGAAGCAACCTAAATGTCTATCAACAGATTAATGGATAAAGAAGACATTTAAAGTTTTTGTTAAAGACATCCTTTAAATAATACATAATGCTATGCTATATATATTCTAAATACTCTTGTGAATAGAGACAATCATGATAATATTAGTCTGGCAAGCAAAAGTTTGAATTAATCACACAGTTGGGGAGGAGGTAACACTGCGATCTCAGGGTAAGAAAGAGAAGGAATCCTAATTCTAGACAATGGACTTCCCTGCTTAGCTTCTCAAATTATTAGTGAAGTCCAGGTAATGAGCAGTGTGGAAAGGGGAGCTTTGCATACCTGGGAGGGAATACTGCTTTTATCTGGGGCCCATGCTGTCAGAGGATTTCATCCAAGATCAATAAAAGCCAAGGTTTATTCAGACAGAACTGGAACAACCTGAACCACAGGGTAGGGATCCATTTCTAATCCCCTTGCCCATCCATACAGCGATATAAAATTTAGTTAAAGCCCCTATTAGAATACACAATAGCTACATATTTCCAGTGGCTGATTTTCTCAATATTCAATCCTGGTTTAATACCAAAATCCAGTATGGACCAAATTAAGAGTCCCCATTCAATCTCTTTTCTTCTAGTAGATCTTTAAAATAATTATTTTAATTAATTCATAGAGTAAATGCGATTCAGACACTTAGTCTGTTAAGACATCACTGAATTACTCTGGAAGCCCTTGTTGCTCACACAGACTCATTGTAAGCGCCTTAAACTCTGGTATAACAGAGCAGATGACTCAGCTTTACCTGAATAAACTCCTAAGTACCAGTTCAGAACAAACACTACATCTTCATGTTCTTTTACATATCTCCCAAAATACAGGTCATTTTGTACATTTGCCCTATGGAACAGGAAATAAAAAGTATTACACTATAGATATACACAGAATTTACACAAATATCACAAAAAAATTACCTCAATTCAAGAAATATATATTATGCTGGAAAGTGTTTCCCAGCTTGAAAGGCCCAGTGTGTATCTCCCTTTTAAAAATCTGAATCATGTATTTACATGTATGACAAAAACCACTACAATATTGTAAAGTAATTAGCTTCCAACTAATAAAAATAAATGAAAAAAAATAAAATAAATAAAATAAAAATCTGAATCACGACTTTCAGTTTTCAAAATTATCTGTGAAGACAGACTTAGAAAATGAACTTATGGTTGCCAAGAGGAAGGATAGTTAGAATGTGTGGATGCTCATGCACACACTGCTATATTTAAAACAGGTAACCAACAAGGGCTTATTGTATAACACTTGGAACTCTGCCCAATGTTATGTGGCAGCCTGGATGGGAGGGAAGTTTGGGGGAGAATGAGTACATGTATATGTATGGCTGCGTCCCTTCGCTATTCAAATGAAACTATCACAACATTGTTGATCAGCTATATTGCAATACAATATTAACAGTTAAAAAAAAAAAAAAAAAAAGAATTGTCTGTGAAGAAGCTGCTATGGGGAGGGACATGAGGAAGGACCACAGGGGGATCACACACCAACTGCAGGAACTTTCATCTTTCTTCAGGGAAACTACCTTAGGGTCAGAAGAGGAGGCTGAACTAGCCCCATGTCTCCCCCTGACTCTGTGGGAAAGTGAGGCTCCGTGTATATTTCTCAGCACTTTGGGTCAGACCAGGAATCACTTACCAGTATGCAAGCCACCAGTCCTGCAGGGCGTAGGCGACCTGGAGCAGGAAACACAGTCACTCAGACACTGACGTCACCAGGGTGGAGGATGGGAAGGCTCCAGGACACGGAGACGGTCCTTCTGGCTCAGGTCTGCGCCAAGCCCCACAGGTGACCACAGCTCCGGGGAGGGCATCTTACAACTTAATATGCTTAAAAGAAATCCCCTTCCCCTGGAAAACTTTGCTTCCCAGATATACCGTACTTCAATACAAATTCAAGTGGACTGCAAAAGGCAGTAATAACAAAACTAATGCTGGGAGTTTTCAAAGCAAAAAGCTTAACAGGTACAGTGATGGTCAGTTCTGGGTTTCAGGTTAGCTGGGCCAGTCTCCAGTGATTCAACCAAACACTCATCTAGATGTTGCTATGAAGGTATTTTGTGGATGTGGTTCACATCCGTCATCAGAACTTCAGGAAAGGAGACCACCCTCAACACTGTGGTGGCCTCGTCCAGTCAGATGAAGGCTTGAAGAGCAAAACCTGAGGCTTTCTGGAGGAGGAAGAAATTCTGCTTCAAAACAGCAGGGTCAGCTCCTGCCTGAGGTTTCAGTCTGTAGGCCTGCCTTTCTGATTTCACATTCACCCAGATAGGCCTACAACTTCATGAGCCAACTCTTTGAGATAAATCTCTTAAAACACATATTTAAAAATAATTATAAAATATAGTATAAATAGTATGCAAATATCAACCTGAGTGCACAAACCAAAATAAACACCCTTACATACCTGAGCTGCGATGTTTACTAGAATAAGGAAGATGATGACAGGCCAGTCAGCACCAGCTGTGAAGTAATTCTCATAGGTCTTAAAACCAACTTTTCCTTCCAAATGGTCCTCTAGAGGTAGTGTAACCTGTATATTCTCAGTCTAGAAGGGGAATATGTCAGTGAGATGAAATTTTTAAAAATGAACCCCAAATGTGAAGAGTTCAACAATGTCCTCCACTGCAAAGCTGTGGGAAACACACATTTCATACACTGGCAAGAGTGCAGGATGGTCCATCTCCTATGGAGAAGGGTGTGGGAATATCTAGCCAAATCACATATGTGTTTACACTTGGACCCAGCCATCCTACTTCTAGGAATCTATTAGAAAGAAGGAAATGTCATTCGCATGAGGTTATTCACTGTTGGGTACCTTTGCTTAAAATAGAACATGACTCTCAACACACACACAACAAAATCAATTATAACTGCAGAAGCTTGCTCTAAGGTAACACACAAAATGATATGGAGCTAATGTATTCCTCTAGATGACTTGTGTCATTCAATGATAGAAACATAAAACATACTTAGGGCCCAAAATACTAGCCAAATACAGTAAACTGAGTTCACAGAGAGAGTTGGAGTAATATGAGTTTGGATAGCACATTGCAAGCATGTGATTTGAATCTATTTGATTCCTAAGTTTCAGAGAGTGATTCCTGAGTTTAGAAAGTGAACAACTAATCTGAATACTTATCAGAGTCATTCCAGGGTCCTGGGTTTGGATATTGAGGGTTTGGTTATCAAGGGAATATCTGCATATGTTTTTAAGGGAGCTCTAGTGCATTTCTGTCTGGAGGACTTAGAATGCATTATAGCACCACAGGAGCCTAGTGTGTCCTCGGCTCTCTCCTGGCCACTGGGATTCAAGGTTGATAAGATGTGGTCTTTCTTGAAGGGTAAGAAAGGAAGATGGGAACTAACACCAAAGTCTCTACCATGTGTCAGGTCCTTTGCCCACATTACCTCTGACCTATCATAAACCATCTGACACTGAGGCAAAATACTTCCATCAGCCACCTGCAGTGCCAGAACATTCCAACATATAGGAAAAGCAGCTGATTTAATGTGGCAACAGCAGGACTCAGTCTAAGGGGGTCTTCACATTAAGCCTCTGGATGCATAAGGGAAGCCAGGGGCCACCAGCATGACTAGGATGTAACTATGGTAAACTGAAGAGTTCTCAATCAGTGTGAGCCACATAAACCCAGAAATTCATAGCAGTGCACCCACTCCTGGTCTCCATAAGATTCTCCATCCTACACTCAAAGGGGAACCCCAAGCAGGCTTGCTCCCTTCATGCTCTTCTAACTCTACCAATTCCATGGAACAAGACTTTGGGAACCTTAGGGTCTACTTTGGGACAAATGAAGATGTCATGAGCAGAGCAGACTGAAGGTCCGTGAGACCACCAAGAGCAGACAGACCTGGGCACACTGCAGGATGAGAAACTCACATCTTGGTCTTCTGGAGCCGCATCTTTCAGCGAGGGTCTGGGAGATTGGAGAGACTGAACCAAAGACTCAGAGTTCACAGTGGGAGTTCCTGGAACTGGAGATGATCCAGACTGCTCATTTCCCTTCTCAGAAATGGAGAAAACATCTACCCCAGATTTCAGGAACTCAGAATAAGTTCCTCTTTCCACCATTTTGCCCTAAAATTAAAAAAGTTGAGAGAAATTAATTTATATTTGATAATATTAAACCAACCTAAATATTAATCAAAAAAAGTTATCTGGTCTTAAATTATGATTTTTATAACAAAAAAATGATGCCTGGGTCTAGAATTCTTGTTAAGAAATTCAGTTCAGTCAGCTCAGGACAGAACTGAGCATTGTGTTCTCTGCCAAACCGTGTCCCTGTGTTAGGTGCTGGGGGATGTGAAAGAAAGGTGTGCTCATGTGTTAAAAATGAAGGTCATTGACATGACTACCCTGGGCACTTAGGGAAGGAAGAAGTACAGAGGTTGGTGGCAGGATCAGCACAGTCTTTTTAGACAACATGGGAACCAAGAGAAGCCTCATGTGACAATTCCAGGAAAGAAATTTAAACTTAACCGAGAGTTGGCACAAGCATATCTACATATAGGTAAGAGTAACTCATTAACTCTTCAGTGACCACTGTCACTGTCATACTATCATGTGCCCAGCTAGGATAATAGGAACCAGTCCCGGACAGAAAACCAATGAGAGGCATCTCCATGGTCTCTACAACTGGCCCCACACACTCAGCAAGTTCCCAACTGAAAATTCAATATTCCACCTGATAAAGTAATTAAACAAGGAGGCCAAGGGTCTGGGGTGGCTGTAAAGCCTTGGCAGTCTGTGCCCACGAACCAAAACCTAAGCCAGAATCAATGCACTTAGATCCAAGAAAAAACTTCAGAACAATCAACCACATGCAACCAACTAGGCTTCCCCAAATTAGGCAACTGCTTAAGCTACAGCAAATCAAATCATTTTCTTTGAACATGTGTGACACATCCTTGCAGTTTCCCTCCCTTACAAAGTCATATAAAATAATGTGCAGATGTTTCACTATTTTCTGACCCCATGAAACCAGACTCAGCTGATCCCCTCAGTAGCAAATAAAACATCAGAGGAAAAAAATGTCAGGATGCAAAACTCATCAATTGAGAGCAGTTGTGGTTAAGGCAGCTCAGGTGGAGGGCGATGGCCCAGGACCCTCACTGGGACCCCTCTTACCCTCTTCCCTGAGGGGGTCCACTGGGAGAAATGCAGGGAAGCATCTGGGTATTGTCTGATACTGCAGAACTAGAAAATTATGCAGAATGTATTGTGTCTTGTTCCACAGCAGAGGCAAAACTCACACACCTCTTTAATGAAATCACCACTCCCCACATCAAATCTATAATATGCACAATGAAATGACTGGTAGTACAAAGACAGCAATTTCTCTCAGCAGTCAAGCACTGACATTTCCAAAGGGACAAGGGGGGCAGCCATCCCCTCTCTGCTGTGAGAGAGGAACCACACAAACAGTGAGGAGCACTCCAACTCATCCAGGAGTGCTCACCAGTGGACAAATAGTTGTTTTGTTAATACTAAAGTTGTAGGTAGTGTCCTGAAAGGAAGCAATAAGGGGGCCCCAAAACATCTAGGGACTGGCTAAATAGATTATTCTCCTGCCCACTGATCCTGTGCTCAGTGGGTCAATATCAACACTGCAGTTTACACACTAGAATCACCCCCTCTGAACATGAAATCAACTGCTCTCAACCTTGCAAACCTTAGCCTCTTCTAGAGGAGTGGAGAAAGAGTTGACACATGGAACTGCTTTCAGAGAGGCAGGGGTTCTGTATTTTAATAGTCTTTCTTGGAGCAGAGATTCATTTCAGAAGTCAGGGATCTGACCAAGGGCCTGTGGAGCACTCAGGGGTTAACAACAAAGGTGCTGAGATCTAGAAGTAAAAAAGCATAGGTTAAATGAAGCATTAAACAACCATCAAGTCTGCAAACTTCTCACTAATCTCCACACCACCCCCAGTCATGCTAGGAGTTGCGGGTTGGATGGTGCCCCCTCCTCAAAAAGAGAAGTTCAAACATGACACCTATGAACATGACCTTATTTGGAAACAGGATCTTTGCAGATGTAATCAAGTTAAGATGAGGTCATACTGGAGCAGTGTTATCTCCAATAAGACTGATGTTCTTATGAGTAGAGACCCAGACACGGGGACAATGGCCATGTGACATCAGAGGCAGAAACCACAGTGCTGCAGCTGGAAGTCAAGGAACACCAAGGAAGGCCCGTGAACACCAGAGGCTGGAAGAAAGGATTCTCCCCTGGAGCCTTCAGGAGAGCACAGCCCTGCCAGCACCTAGATGTGGGACCTGAAGCCTCCTGAACAGGGAGATGATAAACTTCTGCTGTTTTAAGTCACCCAGTTTGCAGTACTTGGTTACGGCAGCTCTCGAAACTGATACTCTAGCCTGAGCTCACACTTCTGTCTCCTCAGCTTTACTAAGACTTGTAACTGCTTCTGCTGTCCCCACTCCAGTGACCATCAGAGGAATCTCTTAACTCCTACATCAGACCACATCCCTCCTCTTCTATGGACCGTCTAAGCTTTCCATCCTACTTCCAGGCCCACAGCTCAGAGACCAGCTCCCTCCCATATCCCTGCTCACTCTACTCAGACACGCTGGTCTTCCTGCCGTTCCTCCAACCTGTCAGGTCAGCTCCTTCCTTAGGACCCCCTGCCTCAGACCCCGCCTCCCCCAGGTGACTGCGTGGTCCCCACCTTCATGTCACTCAGACCCCATGAGGCACCAGCTCATCAGGGAGGCAGCCAGGATGTCAGTCCACCTCTCTCTGTCACATCCTCCCCGTAAGAACAGGAGCCCCATGAGGGCAGGGCCTTGTCCTCCTGCTACACAGGCTCCCATATGTATCAGGCATATAGAGACCTGGGCAGGGAGACCAGCAACTGGAGACACCAGCAGAGTGGGCATCTCTGACCCGGGTGCTCAGCTACCCAACCTCACTTCTCGTGTTAATGGTAGATGCTCTTGAGGCAAACTATATGACAATCACCTGGATACAAACAGATCTAAGTATCTCTAATTTCTAAGTAATAAACTTTGCCTTAAGTCATGGAATAAGAAAATAAAAAAAAAATCTAAATAAAATTACATCATTACACTTAACAGATTTCATTAGAAGAGTGATGATTCGGTAACCTAGGTTTTATGCAGCCTAGAGTTTGAAAGAAAGTGAAAGTCAGTCATGTCTGACTCTTTGTGACCCCATGGACTATACAGTCCATGGAATTCTCCAGGCCAGAATACTGGAGTGGGTAGCCTTTCCCTTCTCCAAGGGATCATCCCAACCCAGGGATTGAACCCAGGTCTCCCACACTACAGGCAGATTCCTTACCAGCTAAGCCACAAGAGAAGCCCTAGAGTGTAGGCTTAGAGTATAGTAGTGATACTTCTGGGCTTTTCAAGTGGCACTAGTGGTAAAGAATCTGCCTGTCAATGAGATAGTGTTCAATGGTAAGAGACTCAGTTTTAGTTCCGGGGTTGGGAAGATCCCCTGGAGGAGGACATGGCAACCCCCTCCAGTATTCTCGCCCGGGAAATCCCATGAACAGAAAAGCCTGGTTGGCTACAGGTCTTTGGATTCATCCTCCAAGGCATGAACAGCAGCTCTGAGCAGAAGGGGACATAAAACTTAGGGAGAAGAGGGTGTTTACCATGAATGCGAGGAGAGTGACTTGTGGGGATGTCTGTCCTTCAACACACTTGAGTGCTAGCAATTCCACAGACTTCTAGAAACTACTTACATCTTTCAGTATCAGAATCTGACTTGCATCTTCTAGGTACTGCAACTGATGAGTCACAAAGATTGTGATCTTCTCCTGCAAGGCCTGACGAATACACCTACAAAGGTAAAAGGTACAGTATGCAAAAGCACATTAATGGGGGTACTTCAAACTGGAAACTTATATTTTGAAAAGAAAAAGACAAAGACTACACAGCAGTCAAAGATCTGCAGTTTAAATGCCAAATCAATAATAAATATTAAATAAACATAAATCAACTAATCCAATTATGTTTTTAAATTTATCAGCAGCAAATTTGAACCTAACTCTGCTTAAAAAAGCAGGCTAGTGAAGGAGGCACCAACAGCTAAGGTTTTTTTCTAAAACCCAGTTTAACAATTATTTACATGTTTCATAAATAAAAACAATTAATACTGAGATTCTGAAGTTCTACTGAACTAAAATACTATTTTATTGCTATGTAGGAATGGGAGGAGAGGGATCTATGTCACATAAAAATGTGTACATTCTTAGACACCTTTCTATGTAATTATAATTAATGATGTAAGTATTAACAACAAAAAAAAAAAACTAAGATTCTTGGTAATCTTTGCCACAGTGCATTTGCTAGACACTTGTTTCCAAAGAACATTAGATAAAAAATGAATGCCAGCGTGGCCTCCATTAGTTTCTGCAATATTCCCAGTTCCATCCAGAAAGCAAGTCTTCTTCCTTTAGGACTGAACACTTTCCAAACATGAAAATAAAATGAATGTATTCCAAATGGCCCGAATCACAGTGGAAATCACCCAAAGTCTCAGAGCACATGCCAGTTCTCTATAGTCAAGATCCCCCTTACTATTCAACCTTAAATTTTTTTTCACAGAAAAAAAAAAAAAACTGCTCCTACATTTTAAATGCAGACCCCTAATAACTCAGCCCCAGTCTAACCCCAAAGGGTCCACAACACCTCTAGGAAAGCGAGTGTCCAGGTCTGGGGCCCTGGTGACCACGGGCAGGTTTCCAGGCAGGTACTCTGAGAGCCTGAGCCCCTTGCAGAGTAAATCTCAGGAACCTGGGCCAGAACTCAGCCTGTGAGTGAGTCAGGAGAGTCTGAAGGCAGCAGACAGCAGCTCAGTCCCTCTCAGGAGCCTGACAATGTTGGACAAGAGAGTAAATCTCAGTTTCACCATCTCAGAACAACATCAATGACAACTCATCCATACCTTCTAAGAAATCAAACCACCAATACGCTCAGTGAACGTCAGTCCTTTTCTCCACTTCTTCCTAACAACAAATGGTCAAGTGCTTTGGACTCAGGACAGAAGAGTCCTAAAGGGACACTCTGGACACTGGGTCTGTGATTAGAAGCAAGACTCCAGGATGTATACACATACACCATCGCTTCATTAAGTCCAAAAGGATTCATTTTTACTCTTTAACATGTGTTAGTTCAGCATTCATACTAGGTTTCTTGACTAACACTTTTTTTCAGATATAGTACTAAAGCATTTAAATAGAAATTTTTCTCCTTAATTCATAATTACCTGCCAGTAGTCTCTGAAGGTGGATGTTAATCAAATCCAATGGGCTGTTATGTCCAACCAACACAAAAGTTTTTAAATGTTTTCTTAACAGTCCATCACAGATGAGATAACGTAAATCATTACAAGAAAGTGATCAGTTGATGGCTTTATATTTTTTCCTAAAAAATGCTTTTATCCAAATCATTAGGAAAATACACTATTTTCCAAGTTTTTAGATTAAAGATTTCCAAGTCATGACATAGAAATTACTGAGTCAGCAACCAGTTGTTTAGCTGTTATTCCAATATAAAGTCTGTGTTAATCCTATAATCCCACATATAATCATATATAAGGACTGGCCCCTGATAGCTCAGTTGGTAAAAAAACTGCCTGCAATGCAAGAGACCTTGGTTTGATCCCTGGGTTGGGAAGATCCCCTGGAGAAGGGAAAAGCCACCCACTTCAATATTCTGGCCTGGAGAATTCCATGGACTGTATAGTCCATGGGCTTGCAAAGAGTCGGACATGACTGAGTGACTTTCACTTTTACCTTAAGAGAGGACACATCCCTTGTTGGAGGGGACACAAATGAGACAGACAGAGGCCCCACCTCCATTCATTCAATCGGGAGAGGTTTGCTGAGGAGCCAGGCACCGTCCTAAGTGCTGAGGATCCACCCACAGGTCAAGATAGAATATAGACATACAGATGGCTAACAAACACATGAAAAGATTCTCAACATCACTCATTATCAGGGAAATGCAAATCAAAACCACAATGAGGTACCACTTCACATCAGTCAGAATGGCTGCTATCCAAAAGTCTATAAGCAATAAATGCTGGAGAGGGTGTGGAGAAAAGGGAACCCTCTTACACTGTTGGTGGGAATGCAAGCTAGTACAGCCAATATGGAGAATAGTGTGGAGATTCCTTAAAAAACTGGAAATAGAACTGCCATATGACTCAGCAATTCCACTCCTGGGCATACACACTGAGGAAACCAGAATTGAAAGAGACGTGTCTACCCCAATGTTCATCACAGCACTGTTTATAATAGCCAGGACATGGAAACAACCTAGATGCCCATCAGCAGACGAATAGATAAGACAGCTGTGGTACATATACACCATGGAATATTTCTCGGCCATTAAAAAGAATACATTCGAATCAGTTCTAATGAGGTGGATGAAACTGGAGCCTATTATACAGAGTGAAGTAAGCCAGAAAGAAAAACACCAATACAGTATAATAATGCACATATATGGAATTTAGAAAGATGGTAATGATAACCCTGTATGTGAGACAGCAAAAGAGACACAGATGTATTGAACAGTCTTTTGGACTCAGTGGGAGAAGGCGAGGGTGGGATGATAAGGGAGAATGGCATTGAAACATGTAAATTATCATATGTGAAATGAATTGCCAGTCAAGGTTTGATGCATGAGACAGGGTGCTCAGGGCTAGTGCACTGGGATGACCCATAGGGATGGGATGGGGAGGGAGGTGGTGGGGGCTTCAGGATGGGGAACACATGTACACCCATGGAGGATTCAAGTCAATGTATGGCAAAACCAATATAATATTGTAAAGTAAAATAAATTAATTAATTTTAAAAAAAAAGAAGATAATGCTCTGCACCATGTAGAGGACACACTGAACAAGTATAGAAAATGCACTATTTGGCTGTGACCTGTGCTCTAAAGAAAAACCAAGGGGGGCTGCTGTCTTAGATGTGGAGACACGGGAGCCCTGAGACTCTCTGGGGAAACATCTTGGAAGAAGACACAGCAGGTGCAGGGGTCAGGACTGAACACTCTGGGCTGAGGCACTTTCCTGCATTCACAGTTTGGGGGTGGGTAGAGGGGACTCATAAATGGTCAAGGGCACCCACTGAGGGCTGTCGGAAGACAGAGGGCATGGGCGCCCCCTGGAGGAATGGGAAAGAACGGCAGGGCCCACCGTCCTGTGTCCTGTGCACTGCTCTGGGATAGAGGGACCAGTGTGCACAGACAGACAGGGTGAGAAAGGACCCCCACGGAGCCAGCACAGTTGGATACCGAGTTGGTGTGGGGATGAGCTGGAAAGGCTGATGGGGACAGACAGCAAAGAAGCCTATTCTCTGTCTGAGGACCTGGAGCTGCTTCCTGAATGTGAAGAGGGGTCTGTGAAGGGCTGGAGCAGGAGGGTGAGCTGTGTAGACAGCAGTGTGGGAATCTGATCAGGACAGAACTGAAGACTTGATAATGCAGGAGGTGGAGGTCTGGGATGTGGGGCTGAACCAGGACCAGATCCATGGCTGGACACAGGTGAGACAGCATTGGTTCACCTAAGGCCCCTCACCTTCTGTGGGTGACAGAACTCATTTAGTGTTCACAGCATAATGTAAAACTCATGAACCTTAATGATCTTCCTTCATGACTGAAGGAATCTGCTAATCATAAGTAAAAGTATTATTCATTCATTTTTAATACAAAACCCTTCACATGACTAAGCTTCCACGTGACCACCATATCTCACAGCATATTGTTCCATCCAATTCTCTAACTTGAAAACACCCTCCAGTTGCTGCTGAGTGATTTCCTAATTTGCTTTCATGCTCTCTGCTTTTGCTTTAAGTCTCCCTAGAGAATGTGGTTCTGATTAGCAAACAACAGTCTTAAGCCTGCTTCTATCAAATATATATCCAAAGTGGTGCACCCAAAATATTTGAAAGGATTTTATAAATATCTCCTGTGTTCGAAAAAGAACTCAGGAGAACTTCTGTGATCAGCACACTATATCTGACACCAATTGCCTTCCCCTGTGACACGGATGCAACATCCAGCAGAATCTGTTCCTGCCCTGATGGAGAACTTGTGCAGATGCTCACAAGATGGGGTGACACACATTTATGAGCTCAGGTTGGGGCGCTGGGAACAAGGAGGCTGAGATACTCACGATGCCAGGAGGGTGAGGGTGGGGAATCCCTGCACAGGACAAGCTCCTGTCACTGAAGTCACGACAAGACACAAGGCACTTCTCTGAGGGAAAATTCATCAAGTTATTAACAGGAGAGGGTGGGAAAGGGAGGTCAGAGCAGAGAGCTGGAGGCCAAGCCATGTGTCATCTGCTCTGTTCTCTCATTCTCAAAGATTATGTGCTACTATGCAGGTTTGTATGTGTGTTACAATATACCTAACATGAAATTTACCATTTTAACAATTTTAAGCATACAGGCCAGTGGCATTAAGTACATTCACATAGTTGTGCAGCCATCACCATCATCCATCTCCATGACTCTTTCATCACCTCAACACTGAGCACATGTAAAATTTGGGCAAGTTCCACCAAAGACTAACGATCCCTGCTTAGAGGACATGGAATCCCACCTCCTCATGTCCAGAGCTCAGAGCTCCTCACATGTCTCCCTCTCACACACTGGACTCTGCTGAAGTCTCTACTTTGCTATTCAGGACCTATAAATCAATCATGTCCCCTCAGATTCACTTGACACTTTTAACCATCAGTACCGTCAAATTCACTGACAGGAACTTTTAAAAGGTGATCATTACCCTTAGTTATACTGGACCTAATCTAATCTGACTGGTGTGCTTAGATGAAGAGGAGACTAAGACACAAGGACACAGGCATGTAAATCAGTGAGGTTAGAACACACCCCCTCACCATGCACAAAAATAAATTTAAAATGGCTTAAAGACTTAATCATAAGATGTGACACCATAAAATTCTAGAAGAGATTAGAGTTTCTCTGACATAAATTATACCAATGTTTCCTTAGGTCAGTCTCCTAAGGCAATAGAAATATAAGTAAAAATATACAAACAGGGGCTTCTCTGGTGGCGCACTAATAAAGAACCCGTGTGCCAATGCAGGAGACATGGATTTGATCTCTGGTCCTAGAGGATCACACATGCCATGGAGCAACTAAATCCATGCACCACAACTACTGGGCCTGTGCTCTGGGGCCCAGGAGCCTCAACTACTGAGCCCACGCACCCTAGAGCCAGTGCTCTGTTCAAGAGGAGCCACTGAAATGAGAAACCCACACACTGCAACTAGAGAGAAGTCCCTGCTCATCACAGCTAGAGAGAAAGCCCCACAGGAACAAAGAGCCAGCACAGACATAAATAAATATTTTTTAATTAAAAAAATAAACAAACAGGACATAATCAAACTTACAAGCTTTTGCACAGTAAAGGAAACCATAAACACAGTGAAGAGACAAATTACAGAATGGGAGAAAATACTACAAATGATGTGACCAACAAGGGCTTAATTTTCAAATACACAAACAGCTCAACAAGAACAACTACAAAAAATCCAATCAAAAAATGGGCAGAAGAACTAAATAGACATTTCAACAAAGGACACATATATATGGCCAATTCAGTTGAGTTCAGTCACTCAGTCATGTCCAATTCTTTGCGACCCCATGAACTGCAGCATGCCAAGCCTCCCAGTCCATCACCAACTCCTGGAGTCCACCCAAACCCATGTCCATAGAGTTGGTGATGCCATCCAACCATCTCATCCTCTATTGTCCCCTTCTCCTCCTGCCCTCAATCTTTCCCAGTCTTTTCCAATGAGTCAGCTCTTCGCATCAGGTGGCCAAAGTATTGGAGTTTCAGCTTCAACATCAGTCCTTCCAATGAACACCCAGGACTGATCTCCTTTAGGATGGACTGATTGGATCTCCTTGCAGTCCAAGGGACTCTCAAGAGTCTTCTCCAACACCGCAGTTCAAAAGCATCAATTCTTTGGTGCTCAGCTCTCTTTATAGTCCAACTCTCACATCCACACATGACCACTGGAGAAACCATAGCCTTGACTAGACGGACCTTTGTTGACAAAGTAATGTCTCTGCTTTTTAATATGCTGTCTAGGTTGGTTATAACTTTCCTTCCAAGGAGTAAGCATCTTTTAATTTCACTGCTGAAGTCACCATCTGCAGTGATTTTGGAGCCCAGAAAAATAAAGTCAGCCACTGTTTCTACTGTTTCCACATCTATTTGCATGAAGTGATGGGACCAGATGCCATGATCTTAGCTTTCTTTTTTTTTTTTTTTTTTATGATCTTAGCTTTCTGAATGTTAAGCTTAAAGCCAACTTTTTCACTCTCCTCTTTCACTTTCATCAAGATGGCCAATAGTCACATGGAAAGAAGCTCACCATTTTGAATTATTAGAGAAATGCAAATCAAAACTACAATGAGGTATATCACCTCACACCAGTCAGAATGGTCATTATTAAAATAACAGTTGCTGGGGGGGAATGGAGTAAAGGGAATCCTCCTACACTGCTGGGGAATATCAGCTGTTGCAGGCATTATGGAAAAGACTATGGAGGTTCCTCAGAAAACTAAAAACAGAATTACGTTATAATCCAGTAATCCCACTCCTGAGCATATATCTGGAGGAAACTATAAATCAAAAAGACACATGCTTCACTCTGTATAATGGGCTCCAGTTTCATCCATCTCATTAGAACTGATTCAAATGAATTCTTTTTAACGGCTGAGTAATATTCCATGGTGTATATGTACCACAGCTTCCTTATCCATTCATCTGCTGATGGGCATCTAGGTTGCTTCCATGTTCTGGCTATTATAAACAGTGCTGCGATGAACACTGGGGTGCACGTGTCTCTTTCAGATGAAGCCATAAAGATAAAGAACATTACAGGATACTAACACATATATATGGAATTTAGAAAGAATGGTAACGATAACCCTATATGCAAAACAGAAAAAGAGACACAGAAGTACAGAACAGACTTTTGAACTCTGTGGGAGAAGGTGAGGGTGGGATGTTTCAAAAGAACAGCATGTATATTGTCTATGGTGAAACAGATCACCAGCCCAGGTGGGATGCATGAGACAAGTGCTCGGGCCTGGTGCACTGGGAAGACCCGGAGGAATCGGGTGGAGAGGGAGGTGGGAGGAGGGGATCGGGATGGGGAATACGTGTAAATCTATGGCTGATTCATATCAATGTATGACAAAACCCACTGAAATGTTGTGAAGTAATTAGACTCCAGCTAATAAAAAAAAAAAAAGAAAAAAAAACAAAAAACAAAAAGACACATGCATCCCTATGTTCATAGCAAAACTATTCACAATAGCCGAAACATGGAAATAACCTAATGTCCATAGACAAATGAATGGATAAAGAAGATATGATACATACAGACAATGCAATACCAGTTAGCCATAGAAAAAAAGAAAGAAAGAATACCATTTGCAAAAATGTGGATGGACCTAAACTTTATCATACTAAGTGAAGTAAGCCAGAAAGAGAAAGACAAATATCATATATCACTTACATGTGGAATGTAAAATATGGCAAAAATGAACCTATCTACAAAACAGAAACAGACACACAGACTAGTGAACAGACTTGGGGTTGTATGGATGGAGGGGGTTTGGGGGAGAGATGGACTGGGAATTTGGGGTTATCAGATGCAAACTATTATGTGTATAATGGACAGACAACAAGGTCCTATGGTATTGTAAAGAGAACTATATTCAATATCCTGAGATAAACCATAATGAAAGAATATTAAAAAGAATGTATAAATGTGTATAACTGAGTCACTTTGCTGTACAAAGAAATTAACACAATACTGTAAATCAACTTTATTTCAATAAAAACTTAAAAAAAAAAAACACAAAAAACGAACAGAGACACAGGGGTGCTCAAGGACAGAGGGAAGATCATGTAAGGACACAGCAAGGTGGACGCCACCAGTAGCCAAGGAGAGTGTTCTCAGCAGAAACCAAAGCTGCCCACACCCTGAACTTCCAGCCTCAAGAACTGTGAGAAAATTAATTTCTGTTCTCTAAGCACCTCCATCTGTGACACTTTGCTATAGACTGAATGCTTTTGTCATCAAAATTCATGCATTAAAACCTAATCCCCAGTGTGTTGGTATTAGGAGGCGGAGCCATCAGGAGGTGATCAGGTCATGAGGGTGGAGCCTCCATGAAAGGGATTAGTGTCCTGATAAAAGGAACCACAGGGCTCCCTCACCCTTCTACCATGTGAGGACACAGGAATCAGACCCTCACCAGACGCTGAATCTGTCAGCACCCTGACTTGGACTTTCTCAGCCTCCAGAACTGAGAGAGATAAACTTCCATTATTTTTAAGCCATCCAGGCTCTGGTCTCCTGTGAGAGCAGCCTGAATATACGCAGCCCCAGCAACTAACACAGGGCCTGACAGTGAGAATTCCCAAACAGCTTCTCTCTGCTGAGTACCCCGCCTCCTCCAGGCGAGGACGTGCCTGCTGTCCTTCTCACAGCCCTGCTTCCTCCTCCCTCCACACCTGAGCTTCTCCTCTTCCTTCCCCAAAAGAACTGGGTCCTCTTCTCAGCCTCCACACACCTGCCCAGCCTGCAGGCCCCCAGGGCACTGCCCACCCAGCCCCGGGCACAGGGAGCTTTCCAACTTCAGTGAAAGCCTCCAGCTGCCACTTCCACTTAGTATTTCCTACCCTGTATCGAAACTCTCTAAAGCTTGACTCTGCTGACCTTTTCCCAGGCATCTGTCTTAACAAGCTCCACGTAGAGACAGGTTCCTCAGAGTCAGGAATGAGAGCTGGGTGTCCTAGTCTCCCTTATTCGGTCCAGTGTGGTCCTTCCCCTCTCCTAGCTCACTGTCCTCCTTGTAAACTAAGAGGTTTTCTGTAGGAACATCTGTAAGGGCATCTAACTCAATGCACACAGCAGGGTGTTAATAAGTGCAGCTGGAAGGCTCATTGGCTTTAACAAGGTGAACAACAGCAAGAGAACTAACTGTGGGGTAGATGTGGAAGCTGCTTCAAAAGAGTGAATTCATGAGGCTTTGAAAGAGGCCAGTATAGACTCCACCAGAGGCCTTGGTCAGCATGTGTTAGGACAGAGAGGCATCAGAGCTGTTCTTCAGGAGTTCTGTGGCCAAGAAAGCACCACTGACAACAAATTCTAGAAACAAAGTGAGAGTCAGGACTTCAACCAAGATACCGAGTTTCAAATTCAAGGTAACCCTACATGAGGGTCTAAGTATTAATTCTAGTAAGAATCCATGAAACAGTGTTAAATAATTGAGTCATACTCAGATGTGAAATAAACCATTTGTAAATTCTAGACTTTATTAAGTATTTCCAAACCAACAGATTAATAAACCAACAGTTTTTCTATGGAAGCCCTATGTTGGTACTGAAAACTTCACTTCTAATGTGTCTTCAACACATAATGGAGGGAAATGATTGGCATTCAGTTATCAGGTTCCCAGGGCCTATTCTCTGATTTAAACATTTTACATCATCCTTCTTATCCCTGGGGTCTGGAAACATCAACTGCAAGTCATGGGGGAATCTGCCATCTATCCCTGACTCCCTAAAGCACGGACCCCAGTCTCCTCCACACACTGGAAGCACCTTCTGTATGTTCCTGTCCTGACCTCATCATGATGCAAAACTTCTCTACGATGGATCTTCTGTGGAGAGAAGAGAGGGGAGGGAGGAACACCAGGGCAGAGCGAGCTAAGACTCCTAAAGCACAAAGGATTTCCTGAGTTGTCCTCTCTGATTTCTCTCTACAGGTGCCTGGAAGGCAGAGATCATAGAAAACTGGCGCAAACTCACTGTTCGAACAAGTGCCTGCTGACCACTGTGTCCACCGCGCTGAGCGGATCGTCCAGGAGGTAGATGTCCGCATCCTGATACATGGCTCTAGAAAACATAGAGAGATGTCAGGAGAAAACACTTCATACTCCCTGGGTCTCAGCCCTGAATCATGACAGCGTCCAACAATTCCATGTTTGTTCCAGGAGCCCAGGGGAAGGAGCAAGACCCTGCTTCAAACAGGCCCACCCGGTGAGCGGGGTCTGTGTGCTCACGTCCACTAGGAGTCCTGGAGGAGGAGGGGCAGGACGGCAACTGAAACCCCATTTACCTGGCGAGGCTGACCCGGGCTTTCTGTCCTGCACTCAGCGGGGTTCCTCCATCTCCTGTCACAGTTAGATCTCCATCCTGCAGAAGCTGCAAATCCTGTATGGAGATAGAAAAGGGAAAAAGAAAAGATTTAGGATGTATTCTCCTCCTCGCATCCTATTTTTTTTTTTTTTTTTTTAGCCACACCGTGTAGCTTGTGGGATCTTAGTTCTTTGATAAGGGACTGAACCCACAGTCTCAGTCATGAGAGCACAAAGTCCTAACCACTGAACCACCAGGGAATTCCCATCATCCTAATCCTTTAGCATCAGTTCTTCATACAAGTATTTGATGAAGAGCAATGGGAATGTTTCATAGCGACTAAACTATAACCTTGAATAATAACAGCAAAAAAAAGCCTCTTAGGGTTTCTCATTTGTTTTCATTCTGTAGTTTTTCACAGCATTTATGCATTTGACCATTTTAATAGATATTTATTGAGGATTGACTACACACCAGGCATTGTTCTGGGCACAATTAATTCAGCCACTGGAAACAAAGTCCCAGAGTTTCTTTCCGTGGTAGGAGATGATGATATGGAAAATTAACCTGAGTGCAAGTACTAAGGATGAGAAGGAAGGAAGCCGACTCAGGGGGATGGAGAGTGAAGGGGGGAAGTGAGTCCACACTGGGGTGTGAGGGCTCTGCTCAGAAGGGGTGTGAGCAGATATGGGGGGGGTGCTCAGGCAGACCTGGAGAGGCTGCTCCTCACAGAGGGAGGGGTGGGTGCAGGGGCGGAATGCCCAAGGGGTTCAGGACAAGCAAGGACACAGGAGAGCAAAGTAAGAATGAGGGGGTGAGGGCGGAGACAGAGCAGGAGGAGCCTGGGGTCACTCCAGTAAAAGGTGGAGGTGGGTGATGGATCTGGTCTGAAGTTTTTAAGGAATCACACCTGTGCTTTATGGAAAACAGACAGGGGCAATGAGTGACGGTGGATACAAATGAGGAGGCTACTGGAATAATCGAGGTGAGAGATGACCACAGTCAGAACCAGAGTGGGAGCAGCAGGAATGGAGTGACAGGGTCACATTCCAGACCTAGTTGGATGGTGGAGTCTGTAAGACCTGCTGTGAGGATAAGCATCGGTCATAAGAGAAGAGGTGGTGTCTGGGACATGAGGAAGGGGAAGGATAGGGTCTCAATTTACTGAGTTGGGGAAGATGTTGGATGCAGGTTTAGGGGATTCTGCTCATGGACAAGCTGAGATGACCTCTCAGTGATGTCATGCTGCAGTTGTACATGCAGGTATGAAGGTCGGTGCTAGAGACACAGGTGTGAGAGCTGGTGGCCCAGGCTGGTGAAGGCACAGTATTTATTTTATCTTAAATTACCAGTTTTGCTGATCTTGGTCTCCCCTTTCCACTTTCAGAGAAGTAATAACACCTGATCTGTGTTTTCACAGTGATACTTAAGGCAAGTCATAGAGCAACAGACAAAAGCTATATAATAAATGTGAGTGCACACACACACACAAAACAAGCTGGGCAAGAAAAACCAAAGGGAAACAGTGTACTCAAGGGACAACAAGCAGATCAGCTAAACCAAGTAGATGCTTGCCTGTGGAAGCAGAAAACAAAGTTAAGAAGGATATAAAGCTTTGATTTGAGGATCAGGGAATCTATCACGAGTTTTATTTGACTATTACTTAAGAAATAAATAGAAAATTCAGTCTATTTTCTCCAGAGTACCTGGTGAAATTAAAAAAAAAAAATGACAAGAACATCACCAAAATCACAAGATAACAATTAGGTTTAAGTTACACAGTTATTAGAAATTTTAGACTACCTATATAATTATCACTGGACAAACCCTGGCATAGACAAAGCAGCACTCATTTCTTTGTCTCTACTTTAGCAAATTTGGGGAGGAAGCAAGTGGCACACTGGGTCTCCATGATAAACAAGTCCTTTGATCTCCCTAGGTCTCACTTCCCTCTTCTATAGAATGTGCTGCAGAAACAAGAGTGACTAAACTCAAGGATGCTGTGAGAATATAAAGAAGTGTATGAACACTCTCCATAAATGAAAAAAAGGACAGGAATTGATAACTTCCTATTGGTGACTGATCACACTCCTAGTAAAGAGACAAACTGAGACTCAATCCTTGAACCTTCTGACTCCTGGACTTCAGAGTTATGTCATCAGCCTGAATTGATGTTGCAAATGTGATTACTTCATATCTTCCTACTTTCTTACAGCAAAGTCTTCAGCTCAATGAACTCAGAGGTTTATTGAGTTGCTCAGTTGCTCACTTCAGTTGCTCAGTCATGTCCTACTCTTTGTGACCCCATGGACTGCAGCACACCAGGCTTCCATGTCCATCACTAACTCCCGGAGTTTACTCAAACTCATGTCCATCGAGTCGGTGATGCCATCCAACCATCTCACCCTCTGTTGTCCCCTTCTCCTCCTGCCCTAATCTTTCCCAGCATCAGGGTCTTTTCCAAAGAGTCAGTTCTTTGCATCAGGTGGCCAAAGTATTGGAGTTCCAGCTTCAGCACCAGTCCTTCCAGTGAATATTCAAGACTGATTTCCTTTAGGATGGACTGGTTGGATCTCCTTGCAGTCCAAGGGACTCTCAAGAGTCTTCTCCAACACCTCAGTTCAAAAGCATCAATTCTTTGGCACTCAGCTTTCTTTATAGTCCAACTCTCACATCCATACATGACTACTGCAAAAACCATAGCTTTTACTAGACAGACCTTTGTCAGCAAAGTAATGTCTCTGCTTTTTAATATGCTGTCTAGGTTGGTCATAGCTTTTCTTCCAAGGAGCAAGCATCTTTTAATTTCATGGCTGCAGGCACCATCTACAGTGATTTTGGAACCCTCCAAAAATAAAGTCTGTCACTGTTTCCATTGTTTCCCCATCTATTTGCCATGAAGTGATGGGACTGGATGCCATAATCTTAGTTTTTGAATGTTGAGTTTTAAGCCAGCTTTTTCACTTTTCTCTTTCACTTTCATCAAGAGGCTCATTAGTTCTTCTTCACTTTCTGCCATAAGGGTGGTGTCATCTGCATATCTGAAGTCATTTATATTTCTCCTGGCAATCTTGATTCCAGCTTGTGTTTCATCTAGCCTGGCATTTCTCATGATGTACTCTGCATATAAGTTAAATAAGCAGGGTGACAATATACAGCCTTGACATACTCCTTTCCCAATTTGGAACCAGTCCATTGTTCCATGTCCAGTTCTAGCTGTTGCTTCTTGACCTGCATACAGATTTCTCAAAAGGCAGGTCAGGTGGTCTGATATTCCCATCTCTTTTAGAATTTTTCAGTTTGTTGTGATCCACAGAGTGAAAGGCTTTGGTATAGTCCACAAAGCAGAAGTAGATGTTTTTCTGGAACTCTCTTGCTTTTTCTATGATCCAATGGATATTGGCAATTTTATCTCTGGTTCTTCTGCCTTTTCTAAACCCAGCTTAAATATCTGGAAGTTCACAGTTCATGTACTGTTGAAGCCTGGCTTGGAAAATTTTGAGCATTACTTTACTAGCATGTGAGATGAGTGCAATTGTGTGGTAGTTTAAACATTCTTTGGCATTGCCTTTCTTTGGGATTTGACTGAAAACTGACCTTTTACTTCAATTAGATCTAGTTTAATACATTAGGTCTTATTAACATATGTAATACAAAAAAAAATGTTGCTTTTTAAAAAACCTATTTGTCCTCCAAAATTAGGCAGAAATTAGGGAGAAATGTAAGGAGAAATCTTTATTATATGTATATGTATTTAAGTATGGATGAATGAAGAGAAATAGGCTATAATAGTGACAATGACTACCATTAACTGAAAGCATTTCACAGGCATGGCCTGTAGCCTTTAGAGTAATCCCACCCTTCCCCCACTTAATAATGAAGAAACTGAGATAAACACCTGGAGCTAGTACCAAGGACTGTTTCTCTTCAAAGATCAAGCCTTTTCCATTGCAGATGTAGTCTCTGTATATTCAGGCCAAAATAACTCTTAAAACACTACTATTCTGAGACTATCTTATGTCCATCCACTGACACGTGGATTCCACAAGGAGATAAGCAGAGGATTATAACTCATTAAGTGGTTCCCAGGTGTTGCAAAGACCTTGCTGACCCCTTGCTAGTTGCTAATCACAGTCATAGACAACATTTCAGAGCAGCAATAAAACCTCTTGGAAACCCTCTGATTCATGGCCCTTACTTTGTTGCAGAAATGTCAGAGGGCCAGGCCGGTAACAGGATGTGTCCAAAGTGATAGCGAGCATGTGATGAACTGAGGCCAGGACTCCCTCTCAGCTTCTCCTCCACCCAGGGCCTCCCTTCCTGCCAAGGAGGGAATGCGCACAAGGGGCCCCGACTCTATGTCCCAACCACACAGAGAACAGGAGAGCAGTTCATGTTTATAAATGTTCCATCACATACAGAAGAATCACTGTGCAGGCCAGTCCTGCAGGGGCCCTTCCCACCAGAGCCTGCTGCACAGACCTCCGAGGGTGGGTGAAGCCCTGGACACTGTCCATGTTACCGTTCTTGTCACCCCACGTGGCTGCGGGAAAGCATCAGTTCCCTGGGGAAAACGCTGAACAGCAGACACTGTCCCAGCATCTGCTCTTCTCAAGAGATGCTCAAATGTGGGGAAGAAAGACAGGGCTGAGCTTCACCAGAAAGGGGAGGCCGTGAAAGAAACACCCCACCCTGGCCTGAGTCTCTGGAGTCTGATCTGGGCATCAGGAGGTGGACGTGACTAAGCTAAAGAGGAAAGCCTGAGATCTGTTTACTCCACATCGCACTTTCCACTTTCATGCATCATCTGCTTTTTAAAAAGTTCTTTATTTTAAACTTCTTCAAGACAGCACAGCACTATGGGCAAGCATGGAGTCTAGAGTTGTACAGAAACGAATCTGAACTTGAGTACTAAACTTTAAGGACAGCTGTTTCAATTCCCCAAGTTTTAGTTTTACCAGAAAACAATGAGGAATTTAACATCAAGGACACTCACAAAGAATAACTTACATACCTTCTTATGTGTGTTCTCACAAACGGATGAGAGAGAGAAAAATGATTTACATGTACACTCTGAAAAAATGGGAGCTGACGTTCTCACTGTTTCACATTTGCTTCCCCCTTTTCTTATGCAGTATTTGTAATGTAGTGTTAGTTGCTCAGTTGTGTCTGACTTTTTTGATTCCAGGGACTGTAGCCCACCAGGCTCCTTTGTCCATGGGATTCTCCAGTTAAGAATACTGGAGGGGATTCCATTCCCTTCTCCAGGGATCTTCCTGACCCAGGGATTGAACTTGGGTCTCCACATTGCAGGTAGATCCTTTACCATCTGAGCCACCAGCGAAGTCCAAATATTTGCTTTTCTATTGTTTTTTACTTTTTGGTTGTGCCATGTGACATGTAGGATCTTAGTTTCTTGACCAAGGATTGAACCCATGCCCCCTGCATTGAGAGCACAGTTTTAACCACTGGGCCATCACAATACAAACATCATTTAATATAAATCCAGTTCACTCCTGCTTCCTTGATACCGTAATCAGGAAGGGTTATTTTTGAATTCATACTGGATCTATTTCTGTGATGTTAACTCTTATCTTGCTGCTTTTGCTATTGTAATAACAATAATCCTGCCCACCTCTGAAGGGTTATAAGGAAGTGAAAGTAACACATCCCCTTGCCTGAGGCTGCTGCTTTATGAGATACTTGCAAGAATTAAATGGCCTTATATTTTGTTTCCTCACCTCCTCCTACCTCTGATCCAAAGAAGAACCTGGAAACAGGCCCCAACAAAATGGTTATTTTGAGGTGCTAACCTGTCATCTTCCCAGGCAGCTAACTCCTGAAATAAAGTCCCTTCCTTTTCTGATTGCACTCATCTCACACACTAGCAAAGTAATGCTCAAAATTCTCCGAGCCAGGCTTCAACAGTACATCAACTGTGAATATCCAGATGTTGAAGCTGGATTTAGAAAAGGCAGAGGATCCGGAGATCAAATTGCCAACATTCATCATCAAAAAAGCAAGAGAGCTCCAGAAAAACACTGACTTCTGCTTTATTGACTATACCAAAGCCTTTCACTCTGTGGATCACAACAAACTGTGGAAAATTCTGAAAGAGATGGGAATACCAGGCCACCTGACCTGCCTCTTGAGAAATCTGTATGCAGGTTAAGAAGCAACAGTTAGAACTGGACATGGAACAATGGACTGGTTCCAAATAGGAAAAGGAGTATGTCAAGACTGTATATTGTCACCCTGCTTATTTAACTTATATGCAGAGTACATCATGAGAAATGCCAGGTTGGATGAAACACAAGCTGGAATCAAGATTGCCAGAAGAAATATCAATAACTTCAGATATGCAGATGAAACAACCCTTATGGCAGAAAGCGGAGAAGAACTAAAGAGTCTCTTGATGAAAGTGAAAGAGGAGAGTGAAAAAGTTGACTTAAAACTCAACATTCAAAAACTAAGATTATGGCATCCAGTCCCATCACTTCATGGCATGTAGATAGGGAAACAATGGAATCAGTGACAGACTTTATTTTTTTGGATTCCAAAATCCCTGTAGATGGTGCCTGCAGCCATGAAATTAAAAGATGCTTACTCCTTGGAACGAAAGTTATGACCAACCTAGACAGCGTATTAAAAAGCAGAGACATTGCTGACAACGGTCTGGCTAGTCAAAGCTATGGTTTTTCCAGCTGTCATGTATGGATGTGAGAGTTGGACTATAAAGAAAGCTGAGTGCTGAAGAATTGACGCTTTTGAACTGTGGTGTTGGGGAAGACTCTTGAGAATCCCTTGGACTGCAAGGAGATCCAACCAGTCCATCCTAAAGGAGATCAGTCCTGAGTGTTCATTGGAAGGACTGATGTTGAAGCTGGAACTCCAATACTTTGGCCACCTGATGCAAAGAACTGACTCATTGGAAAAAACCCTGATGCTGGGAAAGATTGAAGGTGGGAGGAGAAGGGGACGACAGAGGATGAGATGGTTGGATGGCATCACCGACTCGATGGACATGAGTTTGAGTAGACTCTGGGAGTTGGTGATGGATAGGGAGGCCTGGTGTGCTGCAGTCCATGAGGTTGCAAAGAGTCAGCGACTGAACTGAACTGAACTGTCTCCACACCTTATTTCGGATTTACTAGCCTACTGTGTAGTGAGCAGATCGAGCTTGGTCTCGGTAACAATTCATTTCCACAGAAGCACAATCTCCCATCAACAACAATCCAGGAGAAAGAAGGGTTTCCCTGGTGGCTCAGCTGGTAAAGAATCTACCTGGCTTAGATCCCTAGTTGGGAAGATCCCCTGGAGAAGGGAACTGTTACCCACACCAGTATTTTGGCCTGGAGAATTCCAAGGACTGTATAGTCCATGGGGTCACAAAGAGTCAGACGCAGGACCATTAAACAAGTGATTATGTTCTGTTCATACCATCATAAAATGCTACTCACCTGATACAATCTATGATGTGCAAGCCCCTGTTCAAGCAAAATTACTAATGCCTCACCAAGTGAGTTTGGAGCCTTCAATACCATACTTTTAAAAGCCCATCCCAGCTTTTTCCTCACAGTATAAAAGAACAGACTGTACTGAATAGGCCTGGGGAGGGGAAGCCCTTCAACACTGTATTATTCACAGATTTTTATAACTCAAGAGAGTAATATAGTATTTATCAGCATTTAGTTTTTTCTTTCTTTTTGCCAAAGTATATCCTCTTATCAGGTAAGTTCAGTTTTCACCATTCATTCACCAATTTTATCTAAATTCCAACACAGGGTTTCATCTTGCCATTTTCTGTAAAATTCAATGCTATTTCTGAAAACAATCTCTCCCCCAGTAAAATAGGAAGAATTAAGAACAAATGTTAAACCATGCTATTTCCTTTAAATAAGAATAAGTCAAAACCAAGTGAAGAGAGAAACCTAGAGACTGAAAGGAACCAAGGAGGAGTGCATGGGGCAGACCTCATGTGGAGTCTGATTCAAACCAATAGTGAAGGAGATTTCTCAGTGAAGTGATTAGCAACAGGTAAATACTGACAAAAAGGTTGATAATATTGAGGAATTTGGGTTATTTTTCAGGTGAAATAATGTGTTTTTGTAAAGGCTTTTCTTAGTAAAACATTTTTGTATTAGTTGCTCAGTCATGTTTGACTCTGCAACTCCATGGACTATAGCCCCCAGGCTCCTCTATTCACAGAATTCTCCAGGCAAGAATACTGGGGTGGGTACATTCTTTCTCCAGGCTATCTTCCCAAGCCAGGAATCAAACCCAGTTCTCCTGCACTGAAAGCAGGTTCTTTACCATCTGAGCCACCAGGGAAGCTTTCAGTTTAGTTCAGTTCAGTCACTCAGTTGTGTCCGACTCTTTACCGGTCAACTAATCTGAGGTCTAGGATCTGCTCTAGAATAATCTGGGGTGGGGGGTGGGGCTGGCAGGGAGCAAGAGTAGAGATTCAGCAAGACTGGCCACCAGCTGAACCTGGCTGAAGCTGGGGATGGATACATGGGGGTTCATTACACTGTGCTCTCTAATTTTAGAAATTTTCATAACTGTAAACTAAGAAGTTAAAAGTGAATGAAACTTCACAAAATGAAACAATCCGCCCCGCAAAGAAGGGCATTCTGTGAGTGTCGTTATGACATCAGGATTGAACAGTAACATATATGCCTGCATTATTACCCAGGAGACCAGCATAAATATTAAGCAACACTGAATGATGTTTCAAACTTTGGAGGAAAAAAAAAAACTTTCAACAAACCATACTTCTATTTTAAACCAGTTTATCATTATTTGAAATTATGGAACTACTCAAAAGTCATTACTCACCTCTTCCAAAGCACAAGCCCTTATTACTTCTTCATACCGTTCTTTTTCATATTTCTTCCCAAATAAAATATTACTCCTCACAGTCCCTGGAAACACCCAGGGCTGCTGAGAAACATAGGCAATCCTCCCTTGCATGCTGACCTTCCCCTGGCTCAGGGGCAGCTCCCCCAGCACAGCGCTCAACAGTGAAGACTGAAACAGAGGGCAACACACACAAGTGAATAGGGTGCACTCAGGATGGAACACACCCCGCGGCACAGCCGGCCCCACCCTGGTGCTTCATAAACAATAGAATCCTTGTTTTGGAACAGGATAAAGCACAGACCTTGAAGTCTGGACAAAAGCAATTGAAAATAACACTACTGGTCAATGTAAATGAATGGTTAATAAAAAAATATTAATAAAATACTACAATCTCCTCTGCCCAAGAGGAGACCCCAAATGAAGTACTACATTCAGCAAAAACTAAGAATGTTTAACATTCTTAACTAGCAAAGCAGCCCAGCAGAGTGTGTATTTCACGCACATGATGTTTAATGCAGCTGTTCCTGCATCTGGGTATCCTTCACTTGACAAACACTTGTTCTTAAAAAGCTATGTGTGAAGAATATATACAAAAATTATTACTTAAATGAACTCTAAAGTGAGTCGTATCTAAAGAGCAAAAGTCCATCACAGAGAAAATCATCACCCTCTCCTGTACACATCTCACGTTGAGGTTTCTATATTTTATTGTTTCACAACACAGGAAGCTAAGTGCAAGTGCACATGTCCTTCAGATCTCTTATAACACACAGAAGTGACATATCTGTGTTTATACCATCAGTGTGTTCACCACACTGGACTGAGATAATCTGCCTGCATATCTGTCCTACTCTGGAATCTGGTTGTCTTTGGATGGCAGACTTGTCAGGGTTTTGCTCATGTCTGTATCTTTAGCTCCAGCACATGGCTGCACATTCACTACACGTGCACTGACAGGATCAAGTCAAATCACATGAGGAAATCCTCAGAGCTTCCCAGAAGAGCCTTTACCACTTCCAGACTTCCTGGAGGGGCCCCTGTGACAAAAAGAAGTCCCCATTGTCTCCATCCATCCTGAACAGCTATCACATCAATAATTTCCTTTATTGAGATGTCCAAACTCCCGACAATGGTTCCCAACTGTGCAACATGAAGCACCAAAAAGGGAAACTCTGTGTGTGTTTATCAAGATTTACTTGCCATGAAACCTTCTTACAAAACTAATAGTCCATGAAACACACTTAGAGAGACGCTATTCTAGACACACTTGATTCAAACTGAGTCACACTCAGCTCTGGGCTCCACTCTGAGGATTTAACAGGGGCTGTGGTATTGCATCAAGCTGACAAAAGGCATCACAACTTACCTTTCCTGAGCCCACAGGTCCAACCACAGCTAATAGTTCACCGGGTCTGACAGTGAAGGAAAGTCCTTGTAGGGTTGGGGTTCCTGATGCCTACAAATTAAATTTCATAAAAATGTGCACATTTCAATAAAGTAACATACATTACTTCAGAAAGTACAGAAAATTGATAAGCTAATGTAATTCATACTTTTCTCCTTCCTATTTTAAGATACTATGTTCTAGAGGGCTTTATATCCAATTGTACATATCTCTTTGGGAGTTTGAACGGTTTTAGTTGCCTTTAACAAGGCGCATTCTTTTATCAGATTTCCATAAGGACATAGCTCTAGACACCCACAGAATTTAAGTAGTAGAAACAGCAAGGTATCTGCCTTAAATGCAAACTGAATGATACATCTGAGATAATTAAAATAATGTACTTAATAGAACATTCGGGGGGGGGTGGTGGTTAATCACTTATAAGTTTTCATCATAAACCTTGGCTTTAACTATCTCACTAAACTCCAAAGGTGGCAGCATAAGCTCCTGGCATGCCTTTGATATTTTTCAGTGGCTCTGTCTTATCTGACTCTTTGAGACCATATGGACTACAGCATGCCAGGCTTCCCTGTCCTTCACTATCTCCCAGAACTTGCTCAAACTCACGTCCATTGAGTCAGTAATGCCATTCAACCATCTCATCCTCTGTCATCCCCTCCTCCTCCTGCCTTCAATCTTTCCCAGCATTAGGATCTTTTCTAATGAGTCAGCTCTTCACATCAGGTGGCCAAAGTATTGGCGCTTCAGCAGCAGTACTTCTAATGAATATTCAGGATTGATTTCCTTAAGGATTTACTGGTTTGATCTCCTTACAGTCCAAGGGACTCTCAAGAGTCTTCTCCAACACCACAGTTCAAAAGCATCAATCCTTTGGTGTTTAACCTTCTTTCTGGTCCAACTCTAACATCCATCTATGACTACTGGAAAAACCATAACTTTGACTGTACAAAAGTTTGTTGGCTAAGTAATGTCTCTGCTTTTTAATATGTTGTCTAGGTTGGTCATAACTTTTCTTTTAAGGAGTGAGCATCTATTAATTTCGTGGGTGCAGTCACCATCTGCAGTGATTTTGGAGCCCAAGAAGATAAAGGCTGTCACTCTTTCCATTTTTTCCCCATCTATTTGCCATGAGGTAATGAGACCAGATGTCATGATCTTCAGTTTTTGTTTTTGTTTTTTTTTCTCTTGTCTTGGAAAAAATTTTATTTTATTTATTTTTTAATTTTTTCCATTTATTTTTATTAGTTGGAGGCTAATTACTTTACAATATTGTAGTGGTTTTTGTCATACATTGACATGAATCAGCCATGGATTTACATGTATTCCCCATCCCGATCCCCCCTCCCACCTCCCTCTCCACACGATTCCTCTAGGTCTTTCCAGTGCACCAGGCCCGAGCACCTATCTCATACTTCCAGGCTGGGCTGGTGATCTGTTTCACCCTAGATAATACACATGTTTCGATGTTGTTCTCTCGAAACATCCCACCCTCGCCTTCTCCCACAGAGTCCAAAATTCTGTTCTGTACATCTGTGTCTCTTTTTCTGTTTTGCATATAGGGTTATCGTTACCATCCTTCTAAATTCCATATCTATGTGTTAGAGCCCTCAGATTGGGAGAAAATAATAGCAAACGAAGCAACAGACAAAGGATTAATCTGAAAAACATACAAGCAACTCCTGCAGCTCAATTCCAGAAAAATAAATGACCCAATCAAAAAATGGGCCGAAGAACTAAACAGACATTTCTCCAAAGAAGACATACAGATGGCTAACAAACACATGAAAAGATGCTCAACATCACTCATTATTAGAGAAATGCAAATCAAAACCACAATGAGGTACCATTACACACCAGTCAGGATGGCTGCTATCCAAAAGTCTACAAGCAATAAATGCTGGAGAGGGTGTGGAGAAAAGGGAACCCTCTTACACTGTTGGTGGGAATGCAAACTAGTACAGCCGCTATGGAGAAGAGTGTGGAGATTTCTTAAAAAACTGGAACTAGAATTGCCATATGACCCAGCAATCCCACTCCTGGGCATACACACTGAGGAAACCAGATCTGAAAGAGATACATGCACCCCAATGTTCATCGCAGCACTATTTATAATAGCCAGGACATGGAAGCAACCTAGATGCCCATCAGAAGATGAATGGATAAGGAATCTGTGGTACATATACACCATGGAATATTACTCAGCCATTAAAAAGAATACATTTGAATCAGTTCTAATGAGATGGATGAAACTGGAGCCCATTATACAGAGTGAAGTAAGCCAGAAAGATAAAGACCAATACAGATCTTCGTTTTTTGAATGTTGAGTTTTCAGCCAACTTTTTCCGTCTCCTCTTTCCCTTTCATCAAGAGGCTCTTTAGTTCCTCTGCTTTCTGCCATAAGGATGGTGTTTTCTGCATATCTGAAGTTATTAATAATTCTCCCTGCAATCTTGATTCTAGCTTATGGTTCATCCAGCCCAGAATTGTTCATGATGTACCCTGCATAGAAGTTAAATAAGCAGGGTGACAACATACACCCTGACATACTCCTTTCCTAATCTGCAATCAGTTGGTTGTTCCATGTTTGCTTCTAACTGTTGCTTTTTCACCTGCATACAGATGTTGTAGGAGGCAAGTAAGGTAGTCTAGCATTCCCATTTTTTTAAGAATTTCCCACAGTTTGTTGTGATCCACACAGTCAAAGACTTTAGTGTTGTTAATGAAGCAGATGTTTTTCTGGAATTCTCTTGCTTTTCTATGATCTAATGGACATTGGTAATTTAATCTCTGGTTCCTCTGACTTTTCTAAACCCAGTTGGAACATCTGTAAGTTCTCCGTTCACACACTGTTGAAGCCTAGCTTGCAGAAGTTTGAACATTACTTCACTTGCATGTGAAATGAGTGCAATTGTGTAGTAGTTTGAACATTCTTTGGCAGTACCCTTCTTTGGGATTGGAATGAAAACTGACCTTTTCCAGTCCTGTGGCTCAGGCTGAGTTTCCCATATTTGCTGGCATATTGAATAAAGCACTTTAACAGCATCATCTTTTAGGATTTTAAATAGCTCAGCTGGAATTTTATCAGCTTCACTAGGTTTGTTCCTAGTGATGCTTCCTAAATCCCACTTAACTTCTTATTCCAGGATGTCTGGCTCTGGTGAGTGATCACACCATTGTGGTTACCTGGATCATTAAGATGTTTTTTGGTATAGTTCTTCTATAGTTCTTCTGTGTATAGTTCTTCTAAGTCCTCTTCTTAATATCTTCTGCTTCTGTTAGGTCCATAGAATTTCTGTCCTTTTTTGTGTCTATCTTTGCATGAAATGTTCCCTTGTTATCTCGAATTTTCTTGAAGAAATCTATAGTCTTTCTCATTCTATTGTTTTCCTCTATTTCTTTGAATTGTTCACTTAGGAAGGCTTTCTTATCTCTCCTTGCTATTCTTTGGAACTCTGCATTCAGATGGGTATATATTTCCTTTCCTCCTTTGCCTTTAGCTTGTCTTCTTTTCTCAGCTATTTGTAAGGCCTCCTCAGACAACCATTTTGCCTTTTTGCATTTCTTTTTCTTGGGGATGATTTTGATCACTGCCTCCTGTACAATGTTACAAAACTGTCCATAGTTCTTCAGGCACTCTATCAGATCTAATCCCTTGAATATATTTCTCACTTCCACTGTATAACTGTAAGGGACTTGATTTAGGTTATATCTGAATTGCCTAATGGTTTTCCCTACTTTCTTCAATTTAAGCCTGAATTTTGCAATAAGGAGTTCATGACCTGAGCCATAGTCAGCTACCAGTCTTGTTTTTGCTGACTGTAGAGAGCTTCTCCACCTTTGACTGCAAAGAATATAATCAATTGATTTCAGTATTGACCATCTAGTGATATCCATGTGTAGATTCTTCTCTTGTGTTGTTGGAAGAGGATGTTTGCTATGACCAGTGAGTTCTCTTGTCAAAACTCTGTTAGCCTTTGCCCTGCTTCATTTTGTACTCCTAGGCCAAACTTTCCTGTTACTCCAGGTATCTTTTGACTTCCTACTTTTGCATTCCAGTCCCCTATTGTGAAAAAAAAAAAACTTTTTTTTTTTCTTTTTTACGTTAGTACTAGGTCATATAGGTCATCATAGAACTGTTCAACTTCAGCTTCTTTAGCATTATTGGTTGGGGCACAGACTTGGATTACTGTGATATTGAATGGTTTGCCTTGAAATCAAACAGAGATCATTCTGTTGTTTTTGACATTGCACCCAATTACTGCATTTTGGACTTTTCTGTTGACTATGAGGGCTGTGGGCTTCCCTGGTGGCTCAGATGGTAAAGCGTCTGCCTGCAATGCAGGAGACCTGCGTCTGATAGCCAGATCAGGAAGACCATCTGGAGAAGGAAATGGCAGCCCACTCTAGGACTCCTGCCTGGAAAGTTCCATGGATGGAGGAACCTGGTGGGCTACAGTCCATGGGGTTGCAAAGAGTTAGACATGACTGATTGACTTCATTTCATTTCACTTTGTGAGGGCTACTCCATTTCTTCTAAGGGATTCTTGCCCACAGTAGTAGATATAATGGTCATCTGAATTAAATTCACCCATTCCGGTTCATTTTAGTTCTCTGATTCCTAAAATGTTGTTCACTCTTGTCATCTCCTATTTGACCACTTCTAATTTACCTTGGTTCATGACCTAACATTGCAGGTTCCTAAGCAATACTGTTCTTTACAGCATCAGACTTTAATTTCACCACCAGACACATCCACAGCAGGGCATTGTTTCCTCTTTGGCCCAGCCTCTTCTTTCCTTCTCGAGTTATTTCTCCACTGATCTCCAGTAATATATTAGCCACCCACCAACCTGGGAAGTTCATCTTTCAGTGTCATTTCTTTTTTTGCCTTTTCATACTGCTCATGGGGTTCTCAAGGCAAGATTACTGAAGTGGTTTGCCATTCCCTTCTCCAGTGGACCACTTTCTGTCAGAACTCTCCACCATGACCCATCCATCTTGGGTGGCCCTACATGGCACAGCTCATAGTTTCATTGAGTTAGACAAGGCTGTGTTCCACATGATCAGTTTGGTTAATTTTCTGTGAATGTGGTTTTTATTCTGTCTGCCTCTGATGGATGAGGATAAGAGGCTTGTGCAAGCTTCCTGGTGGGAGGGAGTGGCTGTGGGGGAATCTGGGTCTTGCTCTAGTAGGTGGGGCCAAGCTCAGTAAATCATTAATCCAATTTTCTACTGATGGGTGGGGCTTTGTTCCCATAGTTTGGCCTGAAGGGTAATGGCTTTCCTTCAAAAGGACTTATGCCAACATGTCAAGGCTCCCAGGTCTGTTGTTGTCAGTCCTCTGACCTGGCAGCAGGCTACTGTCAACCCATGTCTCCTCTGGAGACTTCCAGACACTCACAGAGAAGTCTGGCTCATTATCCTGTGGAGTCACTGCTCCTTTCTCCTGGGTCCTGGTGTGCACAAGGTTTTGCTGTGTCCTCAAAGAGTCTGTTTCTTTGAGGGTTTTCAGTCCTTTTGCCGGATGCCCAGGTTAGGAAATCTAGAAAGGTTGTGGGCCAGGTTGTGGGCCCTAGAACTTTTGCAACACTGCAAGAACTTCTTTGGTATAATTGTTCTCCAGTTTGTGGGTTGTCTGCAAGGCGGCTCTATAGTGGCACTAATGGTGACCTCCCCCAAGAGGACTTATGCCTTTGCTGATTTCTGGGTTGTCTCACCCACCACCATTTTACCATTTTTGCTTTTCCCTGCTTTCATCATCTATGTAACTAATTCCCTGTAGGAATTCCCTCTCCTGTGGTTAGGGTTCTGTTTTCCTGACTGGTCCACACTGATACAGGAGGATATGCACAGAGGACCGGAGACCATAGTGATGGAAATGTTTCAGTCATGGGTAAAGGGGACAGCAATTCATGTGCAATTTTGAGAGCGGACCCTTTTTGTTTTTTCTGTTTGCCAGAAAGTCATAAATAAACCAAGTGTTGGAAAATCACCAGTATCCCTATCAGCTTCCACACTGTGCAACCCTTAAACTAGGAATCACTGGTGCTCATGATGCCCACCTGCTGTCTCTCCACTGCCTGTGGCTGCCACCCAAGTAGCCAGAACCATCCAGAAGCTCAGGATGGGGGAGCGCCCACCCTACCCCACAGCAAAGATCCAGATCACCCAGTATATAATAAAATGATAATCAAGGCAAAAAATGTACACTGATTTCCCAAAGCATCTTGTCTTTAATAAATAGTTGTGCATTCATTAGTTAACCCATTCCACACTGCAGCATTTTGTCCCTCCAATCCTGTAAAATCCAACATTAGAAACACATGAACTTTAAATTCAAACATATGTCCTTTTAAATTCAATCATATGTACTTTAAATTATTAGAATAGTACTTTGAAAGCTCTCTTGAAAATGAAATAAAAAGCAACGTGTCAAACTTCTTAGGCTGATTTTACACTTAATCTCCATTAGCTGCAAACCTTATTCCCTATTTTCAGAATTTTTGTAACATAATCTCAGTCAATGATCAAATCACATTTTACACCATGTGTAAAACCACAACATTCTCCAATAAATCTGTCTTCGGTTGTCAATTAGTAGTCATGATGATCTTGGAATGGAGGACTTGTTACCTTTTCCCAAGAAGCAGTGCAATCTTTCACATCCACTATCGTTTCACCATCTGATGGTAGCTGACTGGTGAGCTGTGATATCTCATCAAGTAATAGAAAGTTCTACAGAAAAAAGGAAAAACAGTTTAAGTTGCAAGAACAAAGCACAAACAAAAATTATTGCTTTCCTGGAATTTGCAATAAAAGACTTTATACAGCCTACATATCATTTTGCCAGCTGTACTTAAAGTAGTTTTGTTTCATATCAGAACATACTAAATAATATACATTCTATAGAACAATATATATCATATGGAATATACAATCATGTAATATAGTATATATGTATACATAGTGTTTTATATACATATACATGTATAAATATGTAAATATATTTGTATAGAAAGCACATATAAGAATACTTCACATATAAATATTGTTGTCTAATCACTCAGTTATGTTGCCTCTTTTGAGCAACATTGGGATTTTTGGGATTTTTCAGGCAAGAATACTGGAATGGGTTTCCATTTCCCCTGCAGGGGATCTTCTTGACCCAGGGATCAAACCTGCATCACTTGCATCTCCTGCACCTCTTGCATCTCCTGCACTGAAAGGATTCTTTACCACTGCACCACTTGGGAAGCCATATAAACATATATACAAAATAAAGATTTCCTGGCCATGAGCAAAGTTATAACTTTCTCAACAAGTGAACTAGTTCCTCCTTAAAGGGAAAATATGACTCCAAACTCCAACAGTTAAGAACCTGGACACTTTTTATTGCTTAACTTTTGAGTTACTAACAACAAATAGCTGAGCTGATAGGAAATGATTCCATAAATATTTCCTGAATCCCACCATGTGTCAAGCATTATTAAGCACACTGCTAGGAACAGAGAGAGGAAGGCCATGCCCAAGCCTTCAAGTATCAAGTGGCACAGGACAGGCTGGGGACACGAAACCAAAGGCAGAGATACCAAACAAAAATCCCAGCTATGCCTGTTTTGCCTCATGGTCTTTTCCTGGGCACTTAAGCACACTTTGCCTTTCTCCTCATGTGTGTTAGGTCAGTATCACTGCTTTTCATTAACTATCACTTAAGTCATTGTTCTAAAAATAAAATACTCTTAAATTTCCATCTCTTAAGAAATATTTTACAAGTATCTTTTCACAATCACTGTCACTTCTCCCTAGTCACTGCCCTCTCTCCTCCTCTAGAGTAGGAATGGGTGCAGCTCCCACTTTTCGTGATTTTTCACACCACTTAGCAGCTATTCAGTGGAATATAGCTGAATAAAACCAAGTCCTGAGAACCACTACAAAACTAATATAATCTTATGCAGGAAAATTCCCTCTTGCCCTTCAAATGCTAGACATCATTCAGTGAGAAAAGCTACTATGATAGAGAAATTGAGTAAACAACCAAGACAACCCCAGTGCCACCTCCTCCTGCAAGAACTGTGAATGTGTGGCAGAGACTGTTGGCTGTCCTCAAAATCTGTTCTTCCTGAATGCCGGATTTTAGCTGCACCTGGCAACCTGGAAGGAAGGCCTCTCTCTCCAGCCTTCTGAGAAAATAGGTGCAGCCACATGACTAAATCCAGGTCGATGGAAAGTGGCAATGCCCAAGACCTTGCTCCACCCACCCCACCCCAAGCCTGGGCTTTGAAGGCTGCCAACTTGATCAAGGCCATACACAGTGGGGTAACAAGAGTCTGGGACTTCCCTCATGGTGCAGTGGATAAGAATCTGCCTGCCAATTCAGGAGACAGGGATTTGATCCCTGGCCCAGAACATTCTACATGCCACAGAGCAACTAAGCCCATGTATCACAGATACTGAGTCCAAGCTCCAGAGCCCATGTGCCACAACTACCAAAGCCTGTGCACCTAGAGACCATGCTCCACAACAAGAGGTCACGGCAATGAGGAGCACGCTTGTTGCAACTAGAGAAAGCAGCAATAAAGACCCAGCACAGCCAAAAAAATTAATTAAATTTATTTTTTTAAAAGAATTTGGGCCCCTGGTACCATGGAGGATGATACTAACCACATAACTTGTTATGGGGTGAACAGCATCCCCACAAAAAAGTGTGCTGAAATCCTAACAGTGAGAACTGGACATGGAACAACAGACTGGCTCTGAATAGGGAAAGGAGTCTGTCAAGGCTGTATATTGTCACCATGCTTGTTTAACCTATTTGCAGAGTACATCATGAGAAACGCTGGGCTGGAGGAAGCACAAGCTGGAATCAAGATTGCCAGGAGAAATATCAATAACCTCAGATATGCAGATGACACCACCCTTACGGCAGAAAGTGAAGAAGAACTAAAGAGCCGCTTGCTGAAAGTGAAAAAAGAGAGTGAAAAAGTTGGCTTAAAGCTTAACATTCAGAAAACTAAGATCATGCCATCCAGTCCCATCACTTCATGACAAATAGATGGGGAAACAGTGGGTGATTTTATTTTTGGGGCTCCAAAATCATTGCAGATGGTGACTGCAGCCATGAAATTAAAAGATGCTTACTCCTTGGAAGGAAAGTTATGACCAACCTAGACAGCATATTAAAAAGCAGAGACATTACTTTGCCAACAAAGGTCTGTCTAATCAAGGCTATGGTTTTTCCAGTAGTCATGTATGGATGTGAGAGTTAGACTATAAAGAAAGCTGAGTGCCAAAGAATTGATGCTTTTTAACTATGGTGTTGGAGAAGACTCTTGAGAGTCCCTTGGACTGCAAGGAGATCCAACCAGTCCATCCTAAAGGAAATCAGTCCTGAATGTTCATTGGAAGGACTGATGTTGAAGCTGAAACTCCAATACTTTGGCTACCTGATGTGAAGAGCTGACTCATTGGAAAAGCCCCTGATGCTGGGAAAGATTGAAGGCGGGAGGAGAAGGGGACAATAGAGCATGAGATGGTTGGATGGTATCACCGACTCAGTGGATATGAGTTTGAGTAAACTCCGGGAGTTGGTGATGGACAGGGAGGCCTGTTGTGCTGCAGTCTGTGGGGTCTCAAAGAGTCAGACACAACTGAACAATTGAACTTAACTAAACCTCAAAATATGACTTGTTTAAAAACAGGATTGTTGCAGATGTAATCAGTTAAGGTGAGATCACACCAGAGTAGGGTGGGCCCTGAATCCAATATGGTTGGTGTCCTTATAAGAAAAGAAACCCAGAGACACACACAGAAGGAGAAAATGCCCACGTGATGATAGAGACAGAGGCTGAAGTGATTGCTATTACAAGCCAAGAAAGGCCAAGGTTTTTCTGCAACCACCTAAGTTAACAGAGGCAAAGAAGGATTTCTTCCAGGATTCACAGAAATCATGACTCTTCTGACACCTTGATTTCAGTCTTCTAGGCTCTAGGACTGAGAAACAATTAATTTCTGGGGTTTTAAGCACCTATTTGTGGTACTTGGTTATGGCAGCCTCAGGAAACCCAAACACAGCATTAAAGGACACTCACATGAGAGAAAAATAAACTGTGTAAGCAGCTTTAACATAGGTAATTCCAGGACTCATAGGCAAACCAAGTCCTAATCAACACAGGGGAAATCTGAAATAAGTCTTTGAGGATTTTGAGGAAGAAAACAACACATAAATAGTAAACTGTGTGCTTAGTCGCTCAGTTGTGTCCTACTTTTTGGGACCCCATGGGTTGTAGCCTACCAGGCTTCTCTGTCCATGGAGATTCTCCAGGCAAGAATATTGGAGTGGGTGGCTTATTCTTTCTCCAGGGGATCTTCCTGACCCAGGAGTCAAACTGGGGTCTCCTGCATTGCAGGCAGATTCTTTATCGGCTGAGCTACCAGGGAAGCCCCAAATAGTAACCTACTACCCTACAAATCATAAATACCCCTGAAGCATTTAACTTCAGAATATCATGTCCCAAAGTCACAAATGTGATTGGAATCTTCTGCTGCAAAAGAACAAGTTGTAAAAACTGAATATGAAAACCTGCTTCTATGCAGGAAAAGTTAGATGAGATCCTTGCATTTCTCTCAAAGACCAGCTGGTGGGAGATGCAATCCACTCACTCCTTCCTCCCCTCATCCAAGCTCACTGAGAATCTGAACACTGGGTACACCTACTCCTATCCACCCCAAGCCTGTGTCCAGAAGGAAGCAGGCCGCATGGACGGTGGTCTGAGGACTTCTCTGCAGACTCTCAACCACTGCTGCCTGAGTCCTCTCTCCACACCACCTCTCCCATCATCAGCCAGGTATCAGTTCTCACCTGTTCTGCCACTGTTTCTACCCTTCCACTTCTTTCCTCTTGAAACAACATAATTTCAGAATCTCACTCACTATTAATCATTGTAAATACTAATACAACTTTTCTTTTTTCTGGCTCCTTCCCCAGCCCTCCCCAACCCCATCAAACTGACCCCAACACCACTCCCTCCTGATCTCCTTACACACCTCCAAAAGTGTCCACCACACTTAACAGCCTCCAGTGACCTGTCAGCACCTAAGTCCACACTCTCCAGGTGGCCTCTGTCTGGACACCCTGAGCGCTGACCCACCTATCCCTCCAGTCCATCTCAAATGCTAATCCTCCTGGGAACCAGCTCAGGACATTCCAGGTTGGCATCACCCTCCCTAATTTTGAATCCGCAGAGGGATAATAAGTCACGAAGAGGGGCGACACTATGTCATTCACACACTTACACAGTCCCAACTCCAACTAAGATCAAGCTTTGCACAGATTGACCAATTCATGGGTAAGATAATGAACAGACTGTAGGGCTGGTTCAAATCAGTCCAATCATTGACTGCATGGCTATAACCTTACACAGCTGAGCTAACACAGCAACCAAAGGTTACACATGTATATTATACATCTTGTCTAGACAGAAATTCCAATTTTAGCTTAAGCATGCTACCATGACAAAAAAAAAATATCCAGTATGTACACAGTAGAAATTTCCAACTTTCAAAAAAAATAAGGTAAAGAATAAGCATGTCCTAAATGAAGAATTAAATCTATTGAGCACTTGTCCACAAATAATAGGACTGAGTAGGGAAAGACATCACAGTCTTCCAGGAATTAAATGAGACTCCACTCAGCACATGACCAGCTTGTAAAGGTGCAGAAGTGCTGGCTGGATTTTTCTCAAGGACTCAAGGTAATGAAAAAGCTGAAATTAAATTGCTGTTAGACCCATGATGTGCAGACCCAGAACTGGTCACGTGGGAAAGTATTAACACCAGAACTGCAGCCAAAATGACTGACTTCCCAGTAGCATAATGGAAAACCTGCTCTGTGAACAATATAATTTTAGACACATTTTACTGGATGTAAAAGTCACTGAAGACTTTCAGTGCTTCAAAGTTAAGACAAGATATTTACAATCCTATTGGAGTCATTCAATGACAAGACTTGCAGTCCCTTTCCTTATTCAGAGAAAAACAGAGGGACTTCTTGAGCCTGTAAGATCATAATAAATCTTCAAATTCTTTATATGAAAAAGGAAATTGAAAAGCATGTATAAATAAGACAAGAAACTTTGAAGCCCATTTGTAGGTCTGCCTGTGGGTATGAACCATCGCACCCTCTCCAAGGTGGGCAGGGGTGGTGGGTTTCCTTCCTAGGGCTCCCAGACATGACCTGAGCAGAAATCCTGGATGATGAACTATCCAGTCTACTGAGTGCCAGGCTGCAGGAGGCAGTGGGGCAGCAGGGCTCAACACCACACTGTGTTCTAAACTTGACACTCCCACCACGTCTCCAGCCCATCTGTGGTCAAATCTTGCCAAGTTTTGACCACCTGGTCAGTAAACTCAGCTGACCTTTTCTCCCACTTCTGCCCTTTTCACCTTCTAGTTGGGCATTATCACAATCTAAGTGAGAGGCAGGGAAAGGAAGAAAACGAATATCTCATCATTGCCTGTTACTTGTTAGATAACAGGACAGAAGGCTGAATCAGGCCCATGGCTGGTCAGTCAGGTGGGTCTTAGAATAAAACTGAAAACACTGAGGTACTTCACAGCCTCTCAGAATTCAAAACCAAGTTCATGCTTTTCTCCTCCCCAAATTTGGTTCTCTTACAGTATTTATTTTAGTGAATCCAGGTGATTTTGCAGCCTGAAAACCAAAAGCAGCCCAAGATTCACCTCTCCCTCCTCTCATACCCAACTCAAGATGTGCCCTGAGTGGCTCTCAAATCTGGCCAAGGCCATTTCACCCTAAGCTAAAGCACATCATACTTTTCCTGGGCCATGCACAGCACTAAGCTCTTGATGCTTTTCCCTGTCTCTGCTCTGGGTCCCCATCCCACTTCCCTGACTTGTTTCCCAGGCTGCAGCCACAGTGAGCTTTGAGATAAGAAAAACTTTGATGTTACCTGTGGAGTCCTGTATAAAGTCAAAATCACTCAGCCATGTCTGACTCTTTGCAGCCTCATGGATGATACAGTCCATGGACTTCTCCAAGCCAGAATACTGGAGTGGGCAGCCTTTCCCTTCTCCAACCCAGGGGTTGAACACAGGTGTCCCACATTGCAGGCAGTTTGTTTACCAGCTGAGCCACCAGGGAAACTCAGAATATTGAAGTGGGTAGTCTATCCCTTCTCCAGCAGATCTTTCCGACCTAGGAATCAACCCAGGGTCTCCTGCATTGCAGGTGGATTTTTATCAGCTGAGCTACCAGGGAGGCTTAACAGTCCCCTGCTCAAGCCTCTCACTCTCTATTCTGCAGCCTCAGACATTTTTGGTTCCTCAAATGCATGACCCCTTCCTGTGCACTAAAAGCCTGTGTCATATCACCATCCGCAGGAAAATGTGAAGCATCAACCCCCTACCTACCCCACCTCCCTACACAGAATTCTCCAGGTAACTTTCTCAGCCTTCCCAGGAAGCACGAGCTCTAAGACTACACCAGTAACTCTGCCAAAGCACCCCATGGCACCTTGGACTTTTCCTTCCAAGGACTAATGACACACAAACATGTCCACAGTGAGTTTCACTATTTGATTCTCTATTAACCCCCCACTTAATGAAACATATATTCCAAGCAGGAATCACTTCTCTGCATCTCCTTACCTATGATTGTTATATAAGCATCTAGCCTGTGCCAGGCTTCAGGCAGGCACTCAGTTATTCTGTAGAGAAAGTGACTGAAGGAATAAATTTAAATTTCACCCTGAAAAGTCTAGCATAAAACAAGAATTTTTTTTTTTTTAAATCAACTTATTTTAGTCTTAACAAGATGCTATCATCTAAATGCTAAAGTACATTTTGTTTTTGTTTTCTGTAACCAAGATAATGTTACCAAAATATGGTTTATTTTCAGGTACACAGGATCATTGACTAAAGATATAGATATCTTGGGCCCTAGCCAATATCCCTAATGAATCAGAAACTCCAAGGTGTGATGATGTAGGTTTAATAAGCACTCCAGGTGATTCTGATGAACTAGAGAACTAGATTTTTAAAGGGTTGTCAAAACTGTATATTATGAAGAAGCATCTAATATCTAAAAGGTAAATCTTACGCCAATTAATTCAACTCACCAGGAATCAATTTCCCATGGTAACATCAACCCTTATCACCACTGTTATTCTCAGCCATTTGTCCCACCTTTACTGATAACAGCTACTGAAGAAAGATCTCTAAATTTCTAGACCACCTTCCTGACAGACACTTTGTGTACACAAGGGAAATTTTAGGTTTTATGACCAAAACAAAGGTGCTTTCTTCATCAGGACACAAAGGAGCTTGACAAAGTCAGCCCCAGAAAATTTAAAGTGTTTCCCAGGTCATGATTTTAATATTACTGCACATATCTGCACAGGAAGAAATTTCAAGCCTCAGATAGTTCAGCTGCATTTTGGTGGGAAAAGAATAAAAAATCCTACCTAAATATTTGAGCACAATTCCTTGAAAACCTTCTGTAGGATCCCTTTTATACCACATTCTTTGGTGCATCACATAATTCACCAAAGAATCAAAGTCATCTGTCTCTCCACTACAACCATGCTTACTGGTTAGGCATCTGCAGGAGCCCAGACATGATGGAGCTGGAAGGTCCCTTCAGTTGCACATTTCCTGAGTACTTGCTATTTGGGAGGACTATGAAGATTAGCGAGGCATTGTATCTGCCCTTTAGGTAAGTCTGGAGTTCAGGGAAGCAAAGAAATCCATAAACACACGGCTTAGTGAGTACAAAGTCATATTCGGGAGCTTTAAGGAAGAGACGGGGATTCAAGAGGGTGTGATGGCTAATTTTATCTCAACTTAACTGAACTGCAGTCCCCATACACTTACTTAAATATGCATTACAGTGAAAATATTTTTCAGGTGAGACAAACTTCTAAATCCAGAAGACTCTGAATAAAATAGATTAGTCTTCATAGTGTGGATGGGCCTCATCCAATTAGTCAAAGGTCTTCAGAGAAAAAAGACTGACCAACTCCAAAGAGGAGGGAATTCTGTCTCAAAACCACCTTCAGACTAGAGATGCATTTTACCATAAAGCCTCATGGTATTGATCTTTTTTATTATTTCATGATGGCCAACAAGACAGTCGGACTAACTTTGTTAACTCAGTAAGACTGACTGTTTCTAATCACCTACAAGCCCCATGAGCCCAGATAAGGAGCCAGGCCAGCAGAGTCTACATGAACACCAGGCTGTGCAGGGCACAGCTTCTCTCTTCCAAGAGCAGGTCCACCAAGTCCAGTCAGGCTGGTTTCAGATACACAAATGGACACACAGAACAAGGGGAGGATTCCGACCTATTCCCACTCTGGATAAGATCCAGCTCCCCTGGGTTGAGACCCTTCCCCAAGACCTGATGTTGCAGAAATGCCTAACTCTAGCCTGCTCCCTCCTTCTGCATTTCTGCAGCTTCTAGTACAGGTTGGATCACCCTGGGCCTCTGTGTCACATCCCAGCCATTTCCTGTAACTCTTGTTTCAATCAATCCAGTGTTTATCTACACTTAAGAGCAACCAGACATAGTCTGCTGTCACGGGGCTCAGAACACTCCCAGGGAGTCAGCTTCACGCCAACAAATACTAGGCTGAGTGGTGTGGGACTGGCCGTGCACATAAACAGAAGTCCTGGATCAGCGTGAACGGAAGTGCTGGCAGAGGGTCATGGGGCTGTGGGAAGCTCAGCAGCATTTGCCTAAATCAAGAACAGAAGAGAAGGAACCCAGGGGGCCCAACAGAGTGAGCCAAGACTCCAGAGTGAGGGTGAGTGTGGCAGGTCACAGGCAATGTCCCCCACTTCCCCCAACCCCCAGAGGGCAGAAAGTAATGGAGCAGCCAGTGGAGCCTAGGGTTTAATATTTTGATTCTACAAGAAACAAAGAACCTTTGAAGGTCTTCTGAGTGAGACTAGATGATGGAGACCACATTCAGGAGATATCTCACGTGCCAGAAGGCATGAAGGAGATACCATAACAGTGGTTAAAAATGAGGTTTTAGACAGACTCCTAGTTCTGTCACTTATGAGTGAGGATGGGTGAGCTGTTTCATCTGTTCCAGGAACCTGCTCGCTTATATGTATGGTGGGGGCACTGATGATTATCCCATTCAGTTGCTATCAGGTAAATGAGAAGATGTGTGACGGTTTCAGGACTGCCCAGACCACACATCGAGTCCTGACGGCACTGATCTAAGACAGTGACTGCGCCAGCAACAACCACAAAACCACAGCAGCGCAAAATACATACGTGTGAAGCTTTCATCTGAACAAATTACCTTGTCACTGATAAGGTCACCATAATCCAAGCACACAGTCCAAGTGTATTCCTAAACATCTTATTTCAAGATGTGAAAGCCATGAAAAAGAAATTTTGTTGAACTGAATGTATCATCCCTTATCAGTGTTGCTAAAAGCCCCCATCAGAAAGAAGAATAAACTCACAGAATCAGAACTGACTCCATATGACTAATGTTTTATGGGTAATAGTTTTTTGTAGTATAGAAACTTCATCACACACACACACAAAATCAGCTTTTATGGCAAGACCTAAAAATAAAATGTCATCACAACCAGAGCTATATAACTTTTCTAGAGATCTATTACTGACCATACATCACTGTGGAGAAGTAGGAACAGAACGATTTAGACTTTTTATAAAGCCCAGATAAGTTCAAGCTCAGGCTGTACCACAGAGTCAATGTATCTTCATTGTAGACCTACTCATAAACATGTGAATACTTGAGCACCTACTGTGTGCCAGGGCCTTATCTTGGTGATGTAAATTATCTGCCCTTAGCTATTTACAAACAGTTAGGAAAAGGACACAGTGGGTATGGAGGGAATCACAAGTTTGAAAGGAAGAGGGCAGCTAGAGATAGGATTAAGCAGTAAGTGAAAAGAGGACAAGGATGACAAGGCAGATCCAAAAGGCATGCTCAGAAATCCACCAGCAAAGCATCTGTGGAGGAAAGAACCCATTTTTAAAGACAGAGAGCTAAATGAATCTGAGGCCACTCTTCCTGCCTGAGGAGCAGGGAGCTCCCAGCAAGTTCTTCCCCCGCCATCCAGGCCAGAGAGGAAAGCCTATTCACCTCAGGACTGAACATAATTGTTACCTAGTCATTCAAGTCACAATCTGCTTCCTTCTTCTGCTTTTAGACATTTAATCACACTGCAGTCATCACTGCAAATTAAGATGCAAATGCCACTGCTACTGCTACCCATAAACGAGTAAGGATCTTAGCATATTTGTAATGCACTCTACCTTGCCTAAAAAATTCATGTTCAAGTGGATGGAGAAGCCTGGTGGGCTACAGCCCAAAGGTTCACAAAGAGTCAGACACAACTGAGTGACTGAGCATGTATGCACTACCTAAGAAAAGAGAGGAGTGTGTAAGACAGTTTGGAATGGCTGCCAGGTTTGGCACTGAGAGAGTTAAATCTCATTTATAGGAATACCGTCACATCAGATAAAAGGTATTTTACATAAAATCCACCTACAACTTGAAAAAGTTATTTGTCCCCAAACCTTGATTCTTCGGATGCTGATGACAGTCTCCGACACCTTCTCAATGGCCATGGGGAAGTAAAGGGTGCTCGAGAACCGCAGAGCCTCGAAAAGTGTCACCACCACAAACACTTGGCTGGCTGTGATCAGGTTGTCAAGGAGCTCATTGGTGATGAAGGTAACGAAAATCATGATTTTGCTTACAGTGAAAAATGATGCCAAATTTATTCCTCTAAGGTAGGAACTTCTGAGAATCTTGGAAATTTCCTCCCTAGAAATAAGTTTTAAAACAGATTTTAAAACAATTGTTGACATCCAAGGCATGAATTCAAGTGCCCTAGGTGAGTGACCCCTTTCTAGGGAGTAGACACAGATTAAGATAAACCACCCCTCCCATCATGGAGACACTACACAGTACATACCCAGGGCCCTGCTCCAACGCAAGGACCACACACCTCATCACCACTTCACTCTTACAATTAAATGGAGGCTTAATGTTGCACTTTTAAACATTTTGGGTCAATCATACTGTATTTAAACATTCATTCAACAAGCATTCATAATCACAAGTCCCAGGCCTGGCTCCTTACTGATGACAGAAAGACAAAGCCCATCCCCTCCAGGAACTCATTAAATTGGGGGAGGGGGGAGAATAATAAACCCCTGTACTTCCCTTGTGGTACAGTGGATAAGAATCTGCCTGCCAATGAGGAGGACACGGGTTCAATCCCTGGTCCAGATAGTTACACATGCTGCAGAGCAACTAAGCCCATGCGCCACAACTAATGAGCCCAAGCGCTGGAGCCCACATGCTGCAACTACTGAAGCCAGCGTGCCTAGAGCCTGTGCTCTGCAACAAGAGAAGCCACCTCAGTTAGAAGTCCACACACCACAATGAAGAGTCTGCTTGCCACAACTAGAGAAGGCCTGCATACAACAATGAAGACCCAGCACAGCCAAAATTAATGAATAAAGAAATAAATAAAATGATGTGGTGTGATGTGTGTGTACATTAAAAAAAAGAAAAAAGAATAAGCCCCCAAATTGTAACACACTAGACAGAGGCAGCCAGCATAGCCCCCACAGGAGCACAGAGCAGAGGCATGTAACCCTGAACAGTAGTGACAGGAAAGTCACACACATGTGGACCCTGAGATGAGCTGGAGTCAGGGCTGGCAGAGGCCAGAGAAGAAGGAAGATGAAGGTGTATCCCCAGCAGAGGGAGGGGTGCACACAAAGGTGCACAGTGAGAGGGGACAGGGAGCAGCCAGAGAATTCTAAGCACCCTGGGCTCGAGGACAAACACTCATCAGATATTTAAACGAAATATTTTTTAAAAGTCTACAAACATAAAGCAAAGACAAAAGAACAGTCTTTTCAGGGCTCTGTTTACAATGAGTAATACTGGTTCATAACATTTGGCCTGATACAGGTACACTCAATCTCTATCAACTCCCCATTTATGCTATATCAACATATACTACAATTTTAGTTTAAGTACTGTCATCTCAAACACTAATATTTTACAATCAATGCTTAAGAAATATTTAGAATTTCATTTCTGTATAAGTAAGAAGCATATATGTATTTTCCTTTAAGAAGATGGTAGATGGAGAAGCAAGTTAAACTGACATCTCCACTGTTCCACTTAACATTCATGCCAAGTGTGAGGGGATAAAGTGAGTAGTATTTAAATTCACTTTAATGTGAAAACTAGATAAGACTTCTAAACCATTCAGTAAAAATAGGAAATAAAAAACTACAAACATACAGTCTAATATATATATATATATATATATAAAACCTTACCATCTCAATCTGGGAATAATGTCTATAAATGACTTTTCCCAAGCATTCACTTTAATTGTTTTGATGCCAGTTATAACTTCGCTTATGGTTCTGATCCTGTCGTCTGTGATAGCTGCAGTCTTACTCCTGAGGAAACAGATGTGAGAGATGAGCCTTAGTAACCACAGCCCAAATTTCCTTATTATCAGCAGCAGCAGGGGGCACAGACAGAGACCAAGGATCAGAGAAGTCCCCACAGCTCTTTTGTGCTGACAACACAGGCAGCTCCTACTCAAAGTACAAATGGAGAAAGATTTCAATTAGGAAGCCAACCACTCAGTCCAAATCAAGAATTAACTTGGAGAACTTGCAGCATCAGCTAAGGAAGACCTGAAATAATTCAGATACAAAGCATCTGCTCAAAGAGGTCACAGTTAGGCGGAGAAGGCAGAAAAGAATATAACAGGAAGACAGTGTTTGTGTTGTAATAAAAATAGGAATAAAAATTGCTGGTAGCAGTGGAACAGGGCCTGGAAGGATAAGGAACATCTCTCCAAGCAAAGAGAGGAAAGAACTTCCAAGTAGAGAAAAATACCACACATGGTTGCAAAAAAAAAAAAAAAAAGTAGAAGAAGAAGAAAAAACTCAAGAAAAAACCTTCAAACAGCACAACACCTCCATCACCTGACAACCTGGACAATGAGACATCTCCAACCCTCTGGGACCTGCTTCAGCTTTATCTGATCATCACTAGGCTCTTCATCACCAGTCTCTTTTCTGTCACATACACTGCTGGGACTCTGGGGTTTTATGAAGACATAATTAAGGTCAACCTTGCCCTTGGGATGTCTATAACTTAATGGAAACATTGAAATAAAACACAACATAAACATGGCTCTAACACAAGTATAACAAAAATAAATGCAGCTAGAAATGGGCCTGTACAATTATGATTATTTTTAATAACATTTAAGTAACTTAGACATGGGTAAATTCTGCTTAAAGACACTCTGCTTATTCAGATACAATGCCAGGAGGAGTCAGTGAATGCCATTACCATGTCCACTTCAAGATCAGCCTTCAGCTTAAGGCTGGAGCCTCCACTGGCTAAGCCTGAAGGGTGCATGTATGTGTTCAGTTGCTAAATCATATCTGACTCTCTGCGACCCCGTGGACTACAGTCCACCAGATTCCTCTGTCCACGGGATTTTCCAGGCAAGAATACTGTAGTGGATTGCCATTTCCTTCTCCACGGGTCTACAGCCCACACAAAGAAGAGAGAAGAGAAACCTTTTGTTTTGCTTTTGAACAAAAACATCTAGACTGTGGAAGTTGCCAAGTACATGTTACCTATTTTTTAAAACCAGTGTTTCTCTTACCGGAGTGATGAAAACAAATTTCCGAAGCAGCTTTGCAAAAGCAGAAGAATAATGAGAACCACCATCCCGGCAAGACATGACATTCCTATTTCCATCCAGAGCAGGGCGGTCACTGCAATAGCCTGCAGTGGCCCCACCCAAAGATAGTGCAAGAACATCATTACCTTAAAAGAGAAAGACAAAGCCTTCTTAGGATGGTATAAAAACAAAACCAGTAAGGACCCATTATAGAAATAATATGCTGTGAAAGAATAGACAGGAACCTAAATGGGAATGATCCCAATGAGTTTTAAACCTGCTGAAGCAGAGACTCAAGCATCTACCCCTGATGACGCTGTTCTGGGGCAGCACAAGGCCGGCCTCAGGGACATCCCGGGAGAACCAGACCAGCAGCCTTGAAAGAAAATGTTGATTTTGTCTATACCACATGTGAGCTCAGGGCTTCCCCAAACTTTCTCTGCCTCAATGTTCAGTCCCCATCTCACTCCAGCACCCAAGAAAAGCTTATATTACCTACCACACTCTCCAGTAATAACTTGTATACTCACCTTCCTGACAGCCCGTGACTTCTCCAGGGAAAAACTAAATTGCATTCATCCCTGAAACTGAGTACTGTCCTTACTTCATGTTTGATGAATGAATAACTGAAAGAGAAGTGTCTAGTGCAATATAGATGTTTGACCAATAGCAATAACACCCTGGGTCATGTGATCTATTCATTACATAAGTGGGGAAAAAAAGTATGGCGGGATAGCAGAGCATCAGCTGTGTCTGGCTGGGGACCACCCACTTGACATATTCTACACGGGCTCCTGATGCAGCAGGCACTGAACAGGGTTCAGGGGAAAGAACAATCCCTGCCCTCCAGGCCCTCATCATCCAGAGGAAGAGGAAGACAGTCCAGCAACACCAACACTACATGCCAAGAAAAGTCACTCCAGGAGGACCCCGGACACTAAGCCAGGCAAGAACACTGCTGCCTGCCTAGTATTAGAAAAACAAAACCCTCATCTACAGGACAACATACATTATTACATCTAAGCTGCACACAGAAGAAATAAGCATTGAATAAAGAGAACCCTTGTCTAAGTTCCTCAACAGAATCCGGGCTGACACCAAACCCTGGCACCTGGCATCCCACTAAGCTGAACCCCGCGAGAAGGACAGGAACTGGAAGAGGATCCCTCAGGGGCAGCTTACCTGATCAAACCTGTTCACATCGTTGGACAGCAGGTTGACTATCTGGCCTGTGGTGGTCTTCCCCGTGGCGGAGCTACCCAGGCGAAGTGCCTGAAATGAGAGAAAGAAACAGAGAACTGGATTCCTGTGGTGATACCAAATCACTCTTAGAACATAAAATGAAGAGTTTTTCTGGGGTCTTCTGTGGTATCAGGACAAGCAAGATGATCCCTGACAGCAGGGCTCTAGGGACGGACTTCATTCATCCTTCGTGTCCTCAATGTGGCAGCAGCCCCACCCATGAGGACAGCAAAGGGAGGAGTAGAAGGTAGAAGCAAAATCCTCCACCCTGTTTCTCAGTGAACTTGGCCCTGTCTGAAGGATAAAGGGTGTAGGTTTAGGTTTTCCTTCTCCAGAGGTTTAGACTTGGGAACAAACTAAAGTAAATTTGAGGCAAATTAAGTGAGAGTGGAGAGGCTGCATTAAGGAAATAAAATAAGAGATTTGGACTGTAAATCTGGAATCAATCATTAATTCTGTGGATGATGTCATTTAAACACTTTGGGCTTAGGTTCTTCATTCTGAAATGAGTAAAACCTGAAATGTAGCATTCAAAGCACTATTCCTGTGAGGAACCTGTGTTCTTAATGCCAGTCTGCTGACTTTACAAAAAACACAGCCTGAGTTGCCCAATCCCTTTATTTGGTAAAAAGTTCTGAAAAATGCCCTAGAGAGATAAAGAACCTGAAGAGACACCACAAGCTGCTTCAATAGACCACCAACTGGAGCCACTGATCCAAACAAAATGTCAGTTTGTAAAATCTTCTCATATAGTCCTTAAGGTAAACAGAAAAACCAATCAAGTGTGAATGTAAAATGATGTAGCTATGATGAAAGAGAGTATAGCAGTTCCTCAAAAAACTAAACATAAGATCAGCATATAGTACAGCAATTCCACTTCTGGGGATGTACTAAAAGATCTGAATACACAGACTTTTTGCACATCTGTGTTCATGGCAGCAATGTTCACAACAGCCAAAAGGTGGAAAGAACCCAAATGTTCACTGACAGATGAATAGATATACACAATGTTTTATAATAGAATATTATTCAACAATGGAATATTATGGAATATTACTCAACAATGGAATATTATACAACAATGATCTATAATGGAATATTATTCAGCCTTAAAGAGGAATTAAATTCTGACACCTACTCCAACATCAATGAACCCTGAAGGCATTGTGCTACATGACATAAGCCAGACACAAAATGACAAACATTGTATGATTCCACTTACATGAAGCACCTACAGTAGTCAAATTCAAAGAAGTAGAATGGTGATGTCTGATGGGAGGGAAGTTGTGGCTAAGAACAGTGGTGATAGCTGCACAACAATGTGAATGTAATTAATGAACTAATGGCTGATGCGTGTTGACGTGTGGCAGAAACCAACACAACACTGTAAAGCAACTATCCTTCAATTAAAAAAAAAATTAAAAACATAATAATAAAGTAATGAGATGCCCTTTAAAAAAGGCTCAGATGGAAAGAGGTTTAAAAGAAAAAGTTAAAAATGGTAAACGTTATATTGTGTATGAAGTGAAGTGTTAGTCGCTCATTCACGTCCAACTCTTTGTGACCCCGTGGACAGTATAGCCCCCTAGGCTCCTCTGTCCATGGGATTCTCCAGGCAAGAATATTGGAGTGGGTTGCCATTCCTTTCTCCAGGGGATCTTCCCGACCCAGAAATGGAACCTGGGTCTCCTGTATTACAGGCAGATTCCTTACCATCTGACCACCAGGGAAGCCCTATATTGTGTGTATTTTGCCACAATTTTGAAAAGTCAATGATCAAAAGCCAAAAGTAATTTTACCAAAACTGTGGAAATGTTAATAAATGACACACCGTTTTACATATGATCCCTCCCACAAGATCAAAGTTCATCTGAAAAGAGCACTAAAATGCTGAATGGGCTATTTTAGGAAATGGCAGATGTGCAACCTTAGAGAGCTCCTGGAAACATGCCCAGCCTGGAGTCCACGGTGTAGACAAACTATGACTATGAGCTTAGTGGCCACTGCATTTCTAATACTCAGCCTGGTTTCTCCCAGAATCAGGGATTATGCCACAGCCTGTGGGCTGAAAGTCATCAAAGGCAGCCCTGACCCAATCTCAATAGAAAGCTTCCCATTATATACTGGCAAAAGTTTGCTGAGATGACAACAAACTTGACGAGGCAAATAGCAAGCTTCTCTGTTGCTGTTCAGTCACTAAGTTGTGTACAACTCTTTGAGACTCCACAGACTGTAGCCTCCCAGGCTCCATGGGATTCTCCAGGCAAGAAAACTGGAGTGGGTAGCCATTTCCTTCTCCAGGGGATCTTCTTGACCCAGGGATCAAACCTGTGTCTCCTGCATTGGCAGGCGGGTTCTTTACCACTGAGCCACCTGGAAGCCCTAGCACATGTTTCTCTAGTAATGTGTAAGTATTTCTAGTCACAAAATGTATAATTTACAGAGAACTTTCCCCAAATGTTCCCAGTGCTTCAGGGGAGGTACACACTGTGGTACCGAGTGACACTTACCTTGCGGTAGATCATATGGCACACGGCTACTCTCAGCCTCATCCCCACACGCTGAATGTGGTAGAAGTACAAGTGGTGCAGAACGGCCCACAGGAGCACACAAGTGCTCAGCCCTGCCGCGTAGCCGTAGGCTTCGTGCAAGGTGACAGAATTGGAGTTTTCAACATAACTAATCATTTTCCCCAAAAATATGGGCTGAACTACTCTGGTGCCTTCCTGAAAGAAAAAAGCTTTAATTAGAAATGCAAGCCATACTTTTTTTTTTTTTAATTCAAGCTTTACTTTTATTATTAGAATGTTAAAAAGGTATTTTGACATAATGCTACATCCACGGCTAATCTAAAAACAACAACAACAACAACAAAACAAAACAAAAAAAGCATATATACTATCTTCTAGAAGACAAGCAGACAATAGTTTTAACCTTAAGCCCAAACTCTATATTCCAAGACAAGAAAGCTTTTAGTACATTGTGCTGAATACACTCTGGAAGTTCAATAAATAGTACAACCAGTACTTTAGAACACATTTGACAAAATACCAAGTGAGCCTTAAGATGAATAAGCATAAAGGTGGCAGAAGAAGGCTAAGAAATCTGCTTCCATATGAATACAAGCCCTCTGCCAGGCTTCCCCTGTCCCTCGTATGCTCAATGTCTCAACCCAACAGAAAGTCAAAGTGGCTCCTATATGTGGGACATGCTCTTACCATCTTCTGCTTTAAGAATCTTTATGAACAGAGACACCAGCACAAACATATCCACTCTTTCCCACCCTGAACTGCACATGTCTGTAGATGAAGAGAATGGAGCCCAGCCACTGTTGGAGTATAACAAAGAAACCAGGTTGGGGAGGTTCCCAGGCTCTCAGTCCCAGGGTGACACTGTGTTAACATCTCTACCCCCTAGAATCTGGGATGTACCTCAGAATCAACAATTAAACATGGCAGAAGTCAATCTAAAAAACAATATCTTCCATGATTTGTCATCAGCCACATATTGAAGGTACTGGTTTGGATGAAATGTTACCAATCATCTCTTCCCCAAGGCAAAAATTAAAATCCTAAATCAATGAACTGGGGGGCATTGAAACTTACCTCCTGAGTAAGACTTACAGAAAATAATTTTCTTCCCCAAAACTAAAAGCAAAAAAACTACAACATTTGCTCACTCTGCCAAATGGCCACTCCACCCCACAACCTACTTCCTCCCTCTAGTCACTCCCTGAATGTCCCCTTTTCCCCCATCAAGGAAAACCAAACACTCAACACAAATCCAACTCACCAAAAGTGAACACCTTGGCCCTCAACATCATTTCCTCCACAAAAAAAGACACAATGACAAAAGTTTGGAAATCTTTCAGGACCTTTGAAACAAGCTTTTCCTTTTAGGTAATCCCTTCTTATTAACACAGACAGGGTGAACAGCCAACAGCTTGCTTTGATAGCTCTCTTCTGTCTGTCTGAAGTTGAGAAGCCCACATGCAAGTGGAAGGGAAAGAGAATCCAAAACATCAGACATGAAACAAAACTAACAGCATTTTCTGTTCAGCCAACTAGTGCCTGATCAGGATATTTACAGAAAGGTGTCCCCATTCCTCAAGTGAATATAACGTGAAACTCCAACACTCCTGTTTTGTTCTACATACATGTTCACAGGCTGTACCAACTGTCTCACCTTACACAAGGTCACAGAAGGCTTCATCTACTACAGAGAAATAACAGATCAGCATTCAGCTGAAGAAGTATGAGTAGGATGATCAGATCAGAGTAGTAGGATCAATTCACAAGAACACAAAGGCTCACTATTACATTTCCAGCAAGACCCATCATTTACCCCTAGAAGCTCTAAAAGTTTATGGAAGAGCCCCTCATACTGTAAAATGTAAAACAGACTTTTTATAGACTTCACTGAAAGAGAAATTTGTAGGCTCACACAGAGAAACAAGAATGTCAGCCCAGGCATGGCCAAGGGCAGTCCAGTGCTGCAGCCTGCAAACCCGGGGCTCTCCACCAGAAGCCAGCACTAACACCTGCCATCCCAACCTTTCCTGAAACATATGATTCTCTTTGGGAATCAGTGTTGCCTGTTAGCTCTCCATTTGAGCCTAATATCAGTGTAATTACAGGAGAAATAAGAGTAATGTCCCCTACCAAAGAGAATACTGATAGATACAACAAATTCACCAAAAATGAGTACAGAATAAAGGCGGGTCATTACTACCTAAGTGTCTGGAATTTTCTGCTGAGAGACAGTATTTAATAATCCAGTTGAGTGATCAGTCTCATTAAGGAGTAATGTCATGGGCTTCCCAGGTGGATCAGTGGTTAAGAATCCACCTGCCAATGCAATAGACATGGGTTCAATCCCTGGTCCAGGAAGATCCCACATGGCACTTAGCCCATGCACCACAATTACTGAGCCTACAGTCTGTGCTCCACAATTAGAGAAGCCATCATAATGAGAAGCCCGAGCACTGTAACTACAGTGTCCCTCACTTGCCACAACCAGAGAAAGCCTGAGCGCAGCAATGAAGATTCAGCACAGCTAAGAAAAAAAAATCACATAGGGATGGTAATGAGGGGAAGGTGATTCCTGAAGGGCTTCTGGTCCATCTGAAGGCAGCATGATGTTGCTGCCACCGTTACCCTAGCCACTTCTGGCACCCAGGGGACATGGCCACCTGGACTCTACCCTCATTTATGATCCCATCTGACTTCCTGCTGCAGGAAGTTCTTAGCATCCTATTTATTACCCTTTGGCCAAGTTCAGGATGCATATGCCTGAGACCATGAAGACAAAGCTCTCAAGACGAGCCTTCCTACCCTGGACAAGCTCGCAATCATTGAGATGGTCAGGCTCACAAGTCAGAGAGCCCAAGATGGAACCTCACTGTCCTTTATGTTTTGTGTGATCAGAGGCACACTGTGTAAATACTTGGACTCAGAGTCCTTTCTTCTAAAATGGGATGATATGAAACCTACAACTTTGTTGTCAGCCAAAGGAATAAAAGTGATACTGCACATAAAGTGCTCATTGCAATTCCTAATACATAACTTTTTTCAAGTACGTCCTGTTGTTGTGTGTGTGTGTTTTCATTTGCTAAGTCACATTCCACTCTTTGTGACCCCACGGTCTGCAACCCACCAGATTCCTCTGTACATGGGATTTCTCAGGCAAGAAAACTGGAATGGGTTACCATTTACTCCAGGGGATCTTCCCAACTTAGAGAAGGAACCCTCATATCCTGCATTAGCAGGTGTATTCTTTACCACTGAGCTACCAGGGAAGCCCTGCTTACTAAACTAATAGTACTGCTGTGGATACCACCATAACTTCTGAGTATGTAGTTATTTGTTACTTCTAGTACTACAGAGGATGAACCCCCACATTTACCAGGTCCTCAACTCCCCACTTCTCTGCCATGACCACCCAACAACCAGTCTCCTGAAGGAGGGACCAGGGCTCTACCAGTTGCACCTTATGCAGCCCCAGGCCCGGCCTTCCTAGATCCCCAGCAGGAAGTATTCCTGGAGCTGGAAACTTAGAAATCAACACTCCATCCTGCCCTTCTCAAAACACTGAGATATCTACATGGTCAGAGCCCTCTCTCTGCCCCACACACCTGTTCCCACCCTCTGGCACAATGGTCAACACACCTTTGTCATCAATGAGAACTCCATCCTCCAGGACCACCCAGTCCCCTGGGAGCTGACAGACTCTCTGTCTCTCCAGTTGTGTGGGGCGGACTTCACCTACCCAGCTGCCCACTGCCCACAATGCCCTTCAGTGCAGCACAGCCTTTAAACAAGAGCCACGCCGCCCACCTGTAAACCACCTGGCCCACCCATCTCACCCCCAACACAATGAACTAATGACAGCTCATACCTTCTCCACCTAAAACCCCCCTTTTACAGCAACTGCATCTTCCACCCCTCCTGCTCCCATACACTCACAGCCCGCCCGTGTCCCTAAGGCAGCGCTAAGGGGCCACGGAGAGCACAAGCCACCCAGGGGGTCTGCCGCAGACCTCCAGCAGGTCAGCCAGAACAGGGGGCTGCCGGCACTGTGTCCCCAGGTGGGCTGTCCTCTGGGGGATCTTGACTCAGGATCTTCAGGGTCATGGAGGTCACTGACCTCACAGCTTTCTGTCTCTGGTTTTCCCTGCACATACCCTCCTCCACCCTCTGACAGTGCCAGGCTACCAGGATCCCCCTTCAACCAGCAAACCACCCCCACAGCCAGGATGGAAACCAGCACAGCTGGTGCACAGATTCTCCACGATTCATGGTGAAGCTGGAGCTCCTCCCCACAGGGGGCTCTGGCCTGAGTGACCTGGCCTCTAGGGCAGGGGGAACAGCCCAGAGAAGGGCGTGCCCCTGGAAGCTCTGGCAGGTTCAGCCCAAACACTGGGCCCAGGTTCTGTTCCACAGGAAGGGGAAAAGAAATGATCATTTCTTAGGAAAGCATTCATCAGATGTGACCTGGGCAAGTTAACAATTATTTGCTGAGCACCTGCAAAATGCCTTACGTTACTGGGGCTCTGGTCCAAGTTTATTTCCTCCAAACCAGGAAGTATATATTCCTTGAGCTTGTAGGATATTCTTCTAGTAAAGGAATAATTTTAGCATTTATATCATTTACTGAGCACCAATAATGTCCTAATATGGTATAAAATGTCTTTTCTTTTTTAGTGTCATCCTTCCATCACACTATGTTGAAAGGAAAATATTCAATTAGCCAACAAATTCGTTTGGGTTTTTTCAAAAGACGTTATGGTGGTTAAGTGGTTCAGAATTCACATGCTAATGCAGGGAATACAAGTTCAATCCCTGGTCCGGGAAGGTTCCACACGCCATGGGGCAACAAAGCCTGTCTGCCACAACTGCTGAAGCATGTGTGCCCTAGAGCCTGTGCTCTGCAAGAAGAGAAGCCACTGCAATGAGAAGCCCACACACCATAACTAGAGAGTAGACCCTGCTCACTGCAACTAGAGAAATCCTGCACACAGCAACAAAGACCCAGTGCAGTCAAAATACATTTTTTTTAAAAAAAAAAGATACATACAACCACTGAGTTATATCATATTTCCTAGATGAGATTTAGCCTCAGACCTTAAGCCATTGACCTCTCTCCACACATGTCCATCTCAGTACTGACCCGCATACCCTGAAAAGCAATGCACTGTATGTAAAAGTTTTTACCTCAAGAAAAGTAAAAATTCCCCAAACTATATAGGATTTCCAGTAACACTTTATGATCGCTTTCGTTAAAGAAGGCTCCCGTGCATCTTTCTCAGCTCTCTTAACTTCCTGATCCCAGTACCTGCGATGAGAAACAAAGCACAGTGAAGAACAGCATGTCCATCACAGGGAAATGGGGAGGGGCGGAGTGGGAGATGGGCCTTCACTACAGGACGCTCTGTGGCTGCCCCCCAGATGCTGGCTAACTGCTCACAGGGCTCCTGAAAGATGAGCGGTGCAGACCTTGAAGCACCAGAAAAACAGGCCTTGAGGTAAAAGTTTTAGTCTCAGGAAATAAGTTCCTGCCAAACTTTGCTGGATTCTTAGCACCATGAGCAGCTCATGAGGGCAGACATCCTCCTCCAGGGGCCCCACCTCCGGGGACAGAGCTCGACCTCCAGGGCCATGGCTGCAGACTCCCTCCACGTCCACAGATGCACAGGGAACACGGGCTCCCCCAGCCTCCAAAGTGGGCTAAGCCCAGGGTCAGCCTGAGGGAGTGAGTGTGCAGTGTCAGGGGAGGAGGCTCAGAAGAACCCAGAGGAAGATAAAGCCCCCCCACACCTGTAGCCCCATGTGGAAATTCTGACTCTTTCTCCCTTCTGCCTGATGTCTGTGCTCACCCTTGCAGCTCTTCTCCAAGGTGCTGGGAGCGATCTTCTGCAACCACTGAGTACAAGTCATCTTGTTTTAATTTCCGTTTATAACCAATTTTAAACAAGGGGTTTAGCCACCTGTTAAAAATTAAAAGGACAGTGACATATATCTAAATTACACAGCTCTAATTAGAATCCTACAGTGATGGGCTTTGTTAAAAACAACAACAACAACAACTGTATTCTAAATATATAGAGATAGGGGGAATAATTAGATATGTGTTTACACACTCACACACAGACATGCACACACATGTACACACTCCGTAATTGTATGTTGAGAGGCCCCAGAAGCAATGACACACTGTTAGCAAAGAGCATTCTAGCCCCCCGATCTTGGGGTTTTGTTTAACACACACAATTACAATTTTTTTTTCTTGTCGGAAGAAATTTGTAAGGTTTACTCTCTTATCAGCTTTCAAATATTCGATACAGTAGGATTAACTATAGTCACCAGACTGCACATTATATCCCCATAACTGACTTGTTTTATAACGAAGTTAGTGCCCTTTGGCCCCCTTCACCCAGACCTTGGCTTTTTAACACCTTCTTCCTTAAAAGGAACTAATTGAAGAAATGGCTGGTTCCAAGGTTGGGGCAGTGTGTGTCAGCACCTGATAGTTCATTTTTATTATTGTAATATAAGTGCCTGACATTAAGCTTTGAGGACAACCATGTCAAAGACATCCATCTCCAGTGAATATCTACACAACGTGACAGCTACACAATGAGATAAAGAGCCAGGCCACCCCACCCATGAAGTTCCCGCTTTCAGAAAGCTCTGGTTGACCTGATAACAGACCATCTCACTGACTGCTTGCTTCTCCCTTCTCAGACTTTATTTCCCGCTCTTATGTTTTAAATTCACCAATAAAGAATGAACCTTTAAAATACTAGACACCCTACTCTCAACCTCAAAAAGGCAGAACCCCAAGTTCAAGCTTGCTCATGAGCGCTCTCTCTCTATCCAGAACCTTGCTGTGTCACCCCAGGGGTGCATTGTACCCTCCAGGACATGTGAGTGATACACCTTGGCATTTCAAAGTTCCTTGATGGTTGTTTCTGAGATGTGTCTCACAATCCTAAGAACCACAAGGGCCAGTTCAGCCACAACACTGACTGCAAAAGGAGAATTTCTGTGGGGGCTGCTCATAACTAGTATGAGCCCTGATGAGCAGAGCTCCAGGCAGAGAAAGTCAAGATGGGTCTGGGACATCTTGTGCCATAAAATAAGGAAGCACTCAAGGAATCATGAGGATGTGTAGGAAGGACAGAGAAGCTTGAATGACTCTTGCTAGACAAATCTGGGATACTTTGAGCATCAAAATAAATAAATGGCAATGAACCCTAACCCAGTAAATAATGAAAGAATCCATGAATCAGTATTGCTACATAAACAGGAGAGAATGGAAAACTCTTGCAAACAAATACAAACAAACATTAAAGGAGAAATCATTTACTTTTAAACTGCGCACATAACTGAGAATGTACTCTACTGAAAAAATTTTAAGTGCAAAGGTATTTTTTTATCTTTATATGAGGAAATAACTTGGGGAATTGTTTTGTGATTCAATCCGTAAACTATGTATCCCAAGACATGTCTGTTCTATATAGATGCTTAGTCCTTTGTTCAAATCAAGTGTTGGTCCAAAAGACTGCTGAAATTTTAAATGCTTACTGATATTTTACACTTTTTTATCCTGCATGTCCTATAAAGTTATAAGTCTACACAATAAAAATGTTTAACAATTTCAAAACAAAAAGGAACAATCAAGTCAGAAAATCATCAATGGAAATTAAAAACAGTGTGTGAAAGTTTGAAGGGGAAGATTATATTGACATAATCTCAATGTATCTCTCTGCAATTATTTATTATAAAGGGAAAAAATAGAACTGTACAGAAGATCCCACCAAAAAAACCTATTCAGATCAATTATGCATTATTTAAATGATAGTAGCTAATATGCAGAGACAGCCCATAGGTAAACACCATTTTACTGATTTTGCCAGGGTAGGAAATTTCCAAGATCAGACCATAAAACCCATGGATACAGATCAAACCAGTCAATCCTAAATGAAATCAACTCTGAATATTCATTGGAAGGCCTGATGCTGAAGCTCCAATACTTTGGCCAAGCTAATGCAAAGAGCTGACTGATAGGAAAAGACCCGCATGCTGGGAAAGAATAAAGGCAAAAGAGAAGAGGACAGCAAAAGGTGAGATGGTTAGATGACATCACTGACTCAATGGACATGAGTTTGAGAAAACTCTAGGAGAGAGTAAAGGACAAGGAAGCCTGGTGTGCTGGTACATGGGGTGGCAAAGAGTTGGACAGGACTGAGTGACTGAATAACTGCAATGACAGAGATTACATTTCTTTTATCCTGTTATTCCTAGGATGACATGGGTACAGATGCTCAAGAACTATTTGTTGAATGTATGACTATGCATGACTCATTAAAGAAGCAATAAGACTGAACTTCAGATTTTGCTAATATGGGTACCTTGGCACCCCTAAAGAACCCCAGCCCAGGAGTCAGAAGACTGGACTCTAGTCTCAGCAGTAGGGCTGAGCACCCAGGACCTCAGCTGCCCTCTGCTCCAAGTCTCCACTCCAGTTCAGCACCTCCACCACCTTGAACATCTCTAGGTCTCAGTTACCTTCCAAAACAACAGTATACCATCTGTGAGGTTTACCACTAAACAGGCTTCAAACATGTTGGGTGATTTATTCCACACTTGTCCCCTATAGAAAATTCTCAGGGAATTAGCACCAGGACTTACCCAGATGATGACATCCTACCCCCAAAATGAAAGTGTTAGTCACTCAGTTGTGTCCAGTCTGCAACCACATGATCTGTCCATGGAATTCTCCAGGCAAGAATACTGGAGTGGGTAGCCATTCCCTTCTTCAGGGGATCTTTCTGACCCAGAGATTGTCTCCTGAATTACAGACAATTTTTTTCATCATTTAAGTGACAAGGGAAGCCCACAAAGACCCTCTTTAAAATTCTGCTTGAAGAGCAAAAGATGCTCAAAATCACTAATCATGAAGGAAATGCAAAAGAAAACCACAATGAGATTCCAGCTCACATATATTAGGAAGACTACCATGAGAAAAAAAGAATAAAAAATAGTGTCAGCAAGAATGTGGAGAAACTAGAACCCTGCACACTGATGGTGAGACTGTAAAATGGTGCATCACAAAGGCAAATATTTTATGATTTGATTTACATCACATGCTAGTAAAGTAATGCTCAAAATTCTCCAAGCCAGGCTTCAGCAATATGTGAACTGTGAACTTCCAGATGTTAAAGCTGGTTTTAGAAAAGGCAGAGGGACCAGAGATCAAATTGCCAACATCTGCTGGATCATCGAAAGAGCCAAAGAGTTCCAGAAAAACATCTATTTCTGCTTTATTGACTATGCCAAAGCGTTTCACTGTGTGGATCACAACAAACTGGAAAAGTCTGAAAGAGATGGGAATACCAGACCACCTGACCTGACTCTTCAGAAACCTGTATGCAGGCCAGGAAGCAACAGTTAGAACTGGACATGGGACAACAGACTGCTTCCAAGTAGGAAAAGAAGTATGTTAAGGCTGTATATTGTCACCTTGCTTATCTAACTTACATGCAGAGTATCATGCATCATGAGAAATGCTGGGCTGGAGGAAGCACAAGCTAGAATCAAGATTGCCAGGAGAAATATCAATAACCTCAGATACACAGATGAGACACCCATATGGCAGAAAGTGAAGAAAAATTAAAGAGCTGCTTGATGAAAGTGAAAGAGGAGATTAAAAAAGTTAGCTTAAAGCTCAACATTCAGAAAACTAAGACCATGGCATCCAGTCCCATCACTTCATGGCAAATAGATGGGGAAACCGTGGAAACACTGGCTGACTTTTTTTTTTGGGGGGGGGGCTCCAAAATCACTGCGGATGGTTATTGCAATCATGAAATTAAAAGATGCTTACTCCTTGGAAGGAAAGTTATGACCAACCTAGACAGCATATTAAAAAGCAGAGACATTGACAACAAAGGTCCATCTAGTCAAGGCTATGGTTTTTCCAGTAGTCATGTATGGATGTGAGAGTTGGACTATAAGGAAAGCTGAGCACCAAAGAATTGATGATTTTGAACTGAGGTGTTGGAGGAGACTCTTGAGAGTCACTTGGACTGCAAAGAGATCCAACCAGTCCATCCTAAAGGAGATCAGTCCTGGGTGTTCATTGGAAGGACCTATGTTGAAGGTGAAACTCCAATACTTTGGCCACCTGATGTGAAGTGCTGACTCATTTCAAAAGACCCTAATGCTGGGAAAGATGGAAAGCATGAGGAGAATGGGATGACAGAGGATGAGATGGCTGGATGGCATCACCGACTCAATGGATATGGGTTTGGGTAAACTCTGGGAGTTGGTGATGGACAGGGAGGCCTGGCGTGCTATGGTTCATGGGGTCACAAAGAATCGGACACAACTGAGTGACTGAACTGAACTAAACTTATATGAAGTCCTCAGAGCAGTCAAATTCAAAGAGAAACAAATTGGCCTCGTGGTTGCCAAGGGCTGGGGGCAAGTGAAGTGGCAAGTTATTGTTTTAATAGCACACTAGTATACCGTCTAGTCAAGGCTATGGTTTTTCCAGTCATCACGTATGGATGTGAGAGTTGGACTGTGAAGAAATCTGAGTGCCAAAGAATTGATGCTTTTGAACTGTGGTGTTGGAGAAGACTCTTGAGAGTCCCTTGGACTGCAAGGAGATCCAACCAGTCTATCCTAAAGGAGATCAGTCCTGGGTGTTCAGTGGAAGGACTGATGCTAAGGCTGAAACTCCAATACTTTGGCCACCTCATGCGAAGAGTTGACTCATTGGAAAAGACCCTGATGCTGGGAGGGATTGGGGGCAGGAGGAGAAGGGGATGACAGAGGATGAGATGGCTGGATTGCATCACCGACTCGGTGGACATGAGTTTGGGTGAACTCTGGGAGTTGGTGATGGATAGGGAGGCCTGGCTTGCTGTGAGTCATGGGGTCACAAAGAGTTGGACTCGACTGAGTGACTGACCTGAACTGAACTGAGTACAGGATGAAAAGTATTCTAGAAATTGGTTGCATAATAACATGAATATACTTAACAATACTGAACCGTATGCTTAAAAATCATCAAGATGGTAAATTTTGTGTTGTGTACATTTTCCACAGTTTTAAAACATTTAATGAGAAACAAAAATGGAACCCAATGTGCCTCATTTAGAAATGTTCCTGTGTTAGAGTCTAGACTTCGCCACTTCCTGGTTACATGACCATGAACCAGCCACAAAACCTCTCAGGATTGGCCTCTGGAAAGTGGGGAGAACACCTGGAGAGAACACCTCCCTGGGATGCTGAGAGGGTCAGTGATGCTCTGAACAGGACAAAGTTCCCGGCCCACCGCTCCCCCCCCCCGCCCCAGACAAAGAGCAGTCATCACCACCACAGAGTGCTTGAGTAATCCCATGTGGTCCCCAGCAGAAAGCCTCTGAAAGTTTGATACATGAAGTTACAACAGCATTGCCCAACAGGAAGAAGAAGGACTGCTCTCCTTACCTGGCAAGGACTCAGCCAGTGAAAAGCCATGGACTTTGTAAGAGCCCGTCCAACCTTCTCTTCCCCTCTAAAAAAGTGCTTTCAAGCCCTGGCACTTTGGGGACTTACACTTGGCTCTCCACAAATGTAGACCTCAAACTGCCATTCTCTGATGATTCTGAATATGCTCATCTTTGCTGGAAAAATATCTGATAGTCTATTTGTTCAGGTCAACAGAGGGAATGGAATCAACAGGACAGGGAATCAACATGGAAGATTCCAAAAGGCAAATTATCTACTTGACACATCTGAGTGGATACTAGTCTCAGGCTGATCAGATGCAGGACTGTAAAGCCCAAAAAAGTCAAGAATAAACTACAAGAGATAAACTTAAATTTGTTAGGCAGTTTATTTTGCCATAAGGACATACGAGTAACTTTAAATATACCTTTGGGTTGTTCTACTTCTTTCTTGAGGCTATAGTTATTGTATAAAATTACCAAAACTCAACAAACTAAACGCTTACAGGCAACAGGTCAAGGCCAGAGAGAGAACCCTGGAGAGCTCACCCAGCCTCCTTCTACAACATGTGGATTTCTGACTGTTAATGAAGAATAACAAGTGGTATTCTAAAAATGGTGCAAAGAATCCTAGTTTGAAATTAAACATTTCTATCCATTCACAATCAGTAGTTACTGAGGACCTAACAGGACCAACCTCCCTAAACCATCTCAGGACTCAGCCAGTTCACATCCCCCTCATGTCATCAGCTTCTCTGACAAGAGTCTCTGGAGAGTCTGTCTTAACACCAGTGACAGTTTCCACATCCTCACTCCCTTTGCAAGGGGACAGTTCACTGACTGAGACATGGTCAGTGTCAGGGGATTGAGGATGCAACCACTCCCTGAAGGGTAAAGTGCATCTGGTCCAAGACCCTGCTCCACCCTCATCTCTGGGGACAGGTCCTGCACTCACCCCCAACCTGCTGGCCTCTGGGACAAGGGTGGAGAGAAATGCAGAGCACACCCCAGAGGCTGCAGTGAGGACAGTAGGGACATCATCAGGGATAGTGTCAGCAGACTAGACAATCTGGTCCCCAGCTGGCCACGGTTCATTAACTGTGCTTCTTATTTCCAATAGAGAGAAATAAGAATTATTTAATCAACCGTAATAGGAAAATGGACAGTTTTTAAAAAATTGGGGCCTATATCAACAACTGAAAAAAAAATTTCTAGCTGTCTTTACTGTTAGAAATAAAATAAGAAAAAAGCTAAAACAAAACAGAGATTTAGATGACTTTAGGACTTTTAAAAGACATACTACAAAAGCCACAGGAGAAATAAAAAAGAAAAGCTCAATTTTAATTAACGATATATAATTTAAAACCTCTAAAGAACAAATGAAAATCTGAAAAAGTATTACATACACTTCAGTTCAGTCACTCAGTCATATCCAACTCTTTGGGACCCCATGGACTGCAGCAGACCAGGCCTCCCTGTCCATCACCAACTCCCAGAGTTCACCCAAATTCATGTCCATTGAGTTGGTGACGCCATCTAACCATCTCATCCTCTGTCCTCCCCTTCTCCTCCTGTCTTCAATCTTTCCCAGCATCAGGGTCTTTTCAAATGTGTCAGCTCTTCACATGAGGTGGCCAAAGTATTGGAGTTTCAGCTTCAAGCTAAGTCCTTCCAATGAACACTCAGGACTGATCTCCTTTAGGATGGACTGGTAGGATCTCCTTGCAGTCCAAGGGACTCTCAAGAATCTTCTCCAACACCACAGTTTAAAAGCATCAAGTCTTCGGCACTCAGCTTTCTTTGTTGTCCATCTCTCACATCCATACATGACACCTGGAAAAACCATAGCCTTGATTAGATGGACCTTTGTTGTCAAAATAATGTCTCTGCTTTTTAATATGCTGTCTAGGTTGGTCATAACTTTCCTTCCAAGGAGTAAGTGTCTTTTAATTTCTTGACTGCAATCACCATTATATGCACTATTACAAGTTATTTAAAAAATATAAATGCTCTATAGGAAAAAAAATCTATTAATAGACATTTGAAGAAAGACATAAATGGTCAATAGACATAAAAAAAATGTTCCATCTCTACAAATCAAATGGCAACCCACTCCAGTATTCTTGCCTGGGAAGTCCCATGGACAGAGGAGCCTGAGAGGCAGTCCATGGGGTTGCAAAGAGTCGAACAGGACTAAGTGACCAAGCTTGCGTAAATTAAATAAATTCAAATTAAAACTGAACTATTTTTAACTTTAGTCCCAGGAAAAATGTAATTCAGGTACTCAAAGTTGAAAATGAAATAAGCTCACAAACAGCTGTTAAGAGGGCAAATTGGTCTGAACCTAATGGAAAAAAATTCAGCCTTTCACTAATTATTCTACTTCTGGGAACTTGGAAAAGGAAAGATGCACCAAAATATATTGTCATAGATGTGCATCACATCCTAATTAGCAATAAACTGTATTAAACAAAAGTGAAAGACTGCATACATTTTAGTTAAATACCACATTTTGACAGAAACAGACTCTCAGAGAAGAAACTTATGGTTGCCAGGGAAAATGATAGGGGTAAGGGATAGTTAGGGAGTTTGGTAGGGACATGTACGCACTGCTTCATTTAGCATGGATAACCAACAAGGACCCGCTGTGTCACACAGGGAACTGTTCAGTGTTATGTGGCAGTCTGGATGGGAGGGGGGTTTGAGGGAGAATGGATACATGTGTATGTATGGCTCAGTCCCTTTGCTGTCGTCCTGAAGCTGTCACATTGTCCATTGGATATACTCCTATACAAAATAAAAAGTTTAATTAAAAAATAAATGCCATGTTTTGCACATTAGATAATGCTATAAATAAATGTTAACCATCAAAAATTAAGAAGAAATCAGGATTCAGACATATTTAACTTCATAGGAAAGCATGCATAACACAACATTGTTAAGCAATTTACTCCAATAAAAATTAATTCTAAAAAACCATAAGCTATAATTTCAATTAAAAAAAAAAAAAACTGTGCATGTGCAGATAGGCAAAGATGTCGAGGGGAAAGACTAAGAAATAACCAAAATATCAGCAAGTATATCAGGCTAATAAAAACAAATCCTTATTCCTTTCCTCTTCTATGTGCTGTCCTGTCTGACTCTTTGAGACCCTATAGACTGTAGCCCACCAGGCTCCTCTGTCCATGGGATTCTCCAGGCAACAGTATTGGAGTGGGTTGCCATTTTTTACACCAGGATATCTTCCTAACCCAGAGATCAAACCCCTCGTCTCTTGTGTCTCCTGCACTGGCAGGTGGGTTCTTTATCTCTGTGCCACCTATCTAGGAGGCCCTCCTTCTTCCATACTTTTAAGCTTTTTATAGAAATATAAAAATATATATATTCTTCTCAAATTCACAATTACCAACAGTCATAATGCACGACTTCTCTTAGACTCTCAGTCCTACTTGTGCTGTGAAAACACTAAAACTCAGTGTGATCACTTGTATAAAGTCAGGAAGCTAGTTATTGGCATCATTGACAAGTTGAGGGGTTGCACAGAGTTGAACACGACTGAAGCGACTTAGCAGCAGCAGCAGCAACAAGTTGAGAAAGCAGATGAAATGTGAGAAGAAAATCAAACACCCAAAGAGAAGCTGAAAACTCAGTTTCTCTACAAGGTGGGTCTTGTCTCTGGGCAGCACGTCCTGCCTGGGCTCATTTCTACTTTCCCAGGACAGCGAGTGGGGGACACGAGGAAATCATGAGGGTACCTCAGACTTTACAAACAAGATGGCAATTATGGTCACCAACTAACTTCACAAAGTCTGGACCCCTTTTTAAAAGTTAACACTGAAGGAACAATGCCAATGGGAGGAGCGGCTTAAAGCAGAAGTCAGCCTCCACCTTCCATCAGAATCGCCTGAAGCCTGTTTAACCCCACTCCACCATTTGTAAATTTACAGAATTGGTCTAGAAGGACTGGAGTAGATGGGAGTGGGGTGGGGGTGGGGATTTGCATTTCTAACAAGCTCCCAGGTGACGACAAGGATCTTGCAGGTCTGAGAGCCATGCTCTGAGAACAGCCGCCTTAAAGCTTGATTATAGAGATGTTTCACGAGCATCATCTCCAACAGCAAGAACTTAAAGAAAATCCTTGAAAATCCCCTGCCTACAAGACCAAAGCTGTATTTGCATTTGCCTTCTCCCTGCATTTAAGAACAAGTATCCAAAGAGAAGCAGTTCTGAACAGCAGTTACATACAGGACAACACAGACTCAGGAGCCAGACTCCTGGTTTGGGATCCAAATTTTACTATTAAGCTATGTGACACAGGCAAGTTACTCAAACTCTTGGAATTTGGGGGAGAATGGTTACATGTATAGGCATGACTGGGTCCCTTTCCTTTCCACATGAAACTATCACAACATTTTAAATTGGCTATACTCCAATATAAAATAAAAAGTTTAAAAATACTACTCAACCTCTCTGCTTCAGTGACTTCACATGTAAAACAAGAGGTAATAGCTACTTCCAATTCAGCAGGAAAATTGCAAATGGGGTCTACCCAAATCAATGAGAAGTCCTCATCTTCCTATTTCCATACACACACATTTTGAAAATCCACAAATAGAACATCCCTGGAGAGTTCCTTGCCCTGCCTCAAGTTAAGGAGAGGTGTCTCTACTTTGTTATCATTTACAGTTGTTGCTATTCAGTCACTCAGTCATGTCCAACTCTTTTGCAACCCCATGGACTGTAGCCTTCCAGGCTCCTCTGTCCATGGGATTTCCCAGGTAAAAATACTGGAATGGGTTGCCATTTCCTCCTCTACGGGATCTCTCCAACCCAGGGATTAAACCCACGCTTCCTGGTCTCCTGCTATGGCAGGCAGATTCTTTACCACTGAGCCAGCAGGGAAGCCTACACCCATATTTTTTCTACTTGACCCTCTTTCCTTAAAGGCTACCAAATGGCCAAGAGATGTAATTACACACACTGAACACACCACCATCAGAACAAGCATAGAAGCTTCGGTTTCCTGGGGATCCCCAAGGCCCTCCATATAAAAAAATGAAATGTCAGAATTTGTGGGAAAGATGAATGGATTAGTGTTCAGGAACAAAAGATAAAAATCACTCAAGTGTGATTAAACCCAAAGGTTCTGCCCCACCTAATTAGTGGTCCCAGGTACCAGATGGAAAACTTTAGTTGAGAACTTCATCTCTCTGAGTCACTTTTTGTCTTTGTTACCTCCCAGCTCAGGGACCCTTCAGTGGTTTCAGGACCAGAGGACTCCAGGGCAGGACCACCTGCATCAAGACCCTGCACTGCTTCAGGAAAGGCAAGAGATGCAGATAAGACCCCACAGGCTTCAGGGACCCCATCCTCAGGGTGACTCTCAAACGTGGAAGCAGAGACATTTCACAGTTAGGAAAGGGGCTGGTCAAATACATCCTCCAGTCCTCTCAATGTATCCCAGATAAAAGCAAATTGGGTTCAAGAATCACGACCGGTTCATTAAATAAAAAACAATAGTGTTCTTACACACGTGAAATGTGTCACAACTACATACCAGGATATACAGTGAGAGATGCGCACGGAGAGAAAGAGGGAGGGAGACATGGTCACAGACACAGGGACAAGGGAGCCCGGTGCAGCTGGAACTCAGCCGCCATCACCTAAGGAATGTGGGGAAACGTGGGGCCATTGTTGGAAGATGGCAACAGGAGCAGGGCACTCATTAGATAAAGGAAGCTGTTCAGGGTTGTTTGCTTAGTGGGGAAAGGGTGCAAATTAATTCAGAACTATGAATCCGAACTGTCCTGGGGAAGCCGGCTAAGGATGGAGGTCCAGGGTCCGGTCCTTCTCCGACTGGCGGTGACCCCTCTGGGCAGCCTGGGTTCTCAGCCTCCCTGCCTGCTGCTCCCGCTGCCCCTCCTGCCCCCGAGACTAAGGAGGTTGACGGGGCAGCGAGCTGCAAGGCAGGGAGACCCTGCGCCCCGCCACCAAGTCCCTCTTCCCATTCCTGCTACCCCTTCCCGCCGCCTCACCCAGAGGGCGCAGACAGGGACCCCCGCGGCCGGCGTGGGGCGACCCCACCCGCTACAAGCAGCCACCGGAAAGCGCTCCCTCGCCCTGAACCTCAACCCTCAACCCCTGCAAGGCGCAGCAGTGTCTGGCACTGCCCCTGAGGCGGCGGGGTGTCTCAGCCCAGGCGGGGGCTCACCAGGAGAACAGCCGAGAGCAGACATTCGCGTCCTGCAGCGGGTTGGGCTTCTCCTCCGGGGACACCGGCCTCATCTTGCCCGCCTGGACCCGCACGGGCCGGGGGCGTGGGGTGGGGGCAGCTGGGGCCACACGCAGGTGTGAGGCGAGGCCGCAGGTGCCGCTGATGGAGGCGGTGGGGGAACCTCACGGCGCGGGGAGCAGGACCCCAGGCGCCCACGTTCCCGCACTGGGCTGCAAACTCTACCAGAGGGCGCGCTCTGAGCCCGGGCCCCCACCCAGAAGGTGGAGAGGGAGGGGCGGGCTGCTGCAGAAACGCCCCTCAGCTGTGGTGAAGACCAGGAGAAAGCTGGCAGAAGGAGATAGCAGCCCGCCTTCCGGGCACGCTGCCCTCATCAGGACCAAACAAGGGCTCTGTGGGAAGCGCCAACTGGAATGGAGCAGGACCCTGGGGGACTTTCCTGGGGTAGACCCCACCCCACCGCGAGATACCCTGAGCTAGTGGCCAGTGCTGTTCAATGGAGGTGAGAACTGATGACGGGCACAAAACTGCCAGGCTACTTAGATGACAGCCCCAGGCTCCCTAGTGTCTGTTTTACTGCTAGGCTGGCCCTGAGGAATCCTATTTTGATAAAATGAGGGAAAAGGAAAGACCACAGCACATTCTTCTCCTGACATGAAGGACAGCTACTCAGCACTGAACTGAGCACAGAGAAAAGTACATAAGCAAGAAGTCAACGTTTACTTTGTTTATCCCTCAAATAAATAAATTTTAAATGAGCTAATAAGCAGGTATCAGTACAAGAGGGAAGTGAGTTACTTCAGCTATTTTTCCTATACACGAAGCTCATATTAATATATATGAAGAAAACAAATGCATTCAAAGAAATATTTCTGGAATGAATAAATAAAGTGTGGTATAAACATACAATGAAACATCACTCAGCCTTAAAATGGAAGGAAATTCTGACACGTGCTGCACCGTGGATGAACCTTGAAGACTGTGATGTTGTGACTTAGAATATGTCTTTGGTCTTCATGATGTTGCTGGTACAAAACTCCTAAAACCCTTAGGTGCTCTAAGGTAAGAGTGAAAAAGTATTTTTTGATAATTATAATAGGCCCCTTTCAACTACACCTGAGTTTTAGTGAATTCATCTATTGTCAGAAAAACCAAACACCTGATTAAAGGGTTGGCATTTTCAGCATCACCCTCCCATGTCTAGGGAGAAGAGGGACTGGAAACAGTTCAACCTCCAATGGCCAATGCTTTAACCAGTCTTGCCTAAAGTATGCTTCTATGAAACCTCAATAAAAAACCAATAGGATAGGGTTCACAGAGCTTCCCTGCTAGTGACCCTGTGCAGGTGCTGGGAGGGTGACTCACCTGGAGAAGCCTGGAAGCCCCTGCCCCTCCCCCTACCTTGCGTTCTGAATCTCTTCCATCTGGCTGTTCTGGAGTTGAATCCTTTTATAATAAACTATTATTGGGTAAATTGTTTTCCTGAGCTGTAAGCCACTCTAGATAATTACAAAACCCAAGGAGGGGGTTATGGGAACCCTGATTTATGATCAGTCCATAAGAAGAATAGGTAACCACCTAGACTCACCACTGGCTTCTGAAGTTGAGAAGAAGGGGTAGTATTGTGGGAATGGGTCCTTGACCTATACATGGTCTAACAAAAATTCCAGGCAGTGTCAGAATTGACTTAAATTGTGGGACACAGTTATGTCTGTATAGTCAGAGAACTAGTTCAGTTCAGTTGCTCTGTCATGTCCGACTCTGCAACCCCATGGGCTGCAGCATGCCAGGCCTTCCTGTCCATCACCAACTCCCAGAGTTTACTCAAACTCTTGTCCATTGAGTTGGTGATGCCATCCAACTGTCTCATCCTCTGTCATCCCCTTCTCCTGCCTTCAATCTTTCCCAGCATCAGGGTCTTTTCAAATGAGTCAGTTCTCTGCAACAGGTGGCCAAAGAATTGGAGTTTCGGCTTCAGCATCAGTCCTTCCAATGAATATTCAGGACTGATCTCCTTTAGGATGGACTGGTTGGATCTCCTTGCACTCCAAGGAACTCACAAGAGTCTTCCCCAACACCACAGTTCAAAAGCATCAATTCTTCAGCACTCAGCTTTCTTTATAATCCAACTCTCACATCCATATATAACTACTAGAAAAACCATAGCTTTGATTAGATGGACCTTTGTTGGCAAATTAATGCCTCTCCTTTTTTATAAGCTGTCTAGGTTGGTCATAACTTTTCTTCCAAGGAGCAAGCGTCTTTTAATTTAATGGCTGCAGTCACCATCTGCAGTTTTTGGAGCCCTTAAAAATAAAGTCTGTCACTGTTTCTATTGTATACCCATCTTATTTGCCATGAAGTGATGGGATCAGATGCCATGATGTTAAGTTTTCTGAATGTTGAGCTTTAAGCCAACTTTTTCACTCTCCTCTTTCACTTTCATCAAGAGGCCCTTTAGTTCTTCTTCGCTTTCTGCCATAAGGGTGGTGTCATCTGCATATCTGAGGTTATTGATATTTCTCCAGGCAATCTTGACAGACTGAAAATCACAATCACAGAAAACTGAAGATTAGCTGTACTTAAAACAATCAAGTTGACACTGGTCAGACCACCAGTGACCAATTTTAAGACGACTGTCAGTGCTGACTCTGCTGTTTATACACACAGCCTTCTCCCTCTGTCTAAAAAAGCTCTTGTCCACTAATTGTCAATGGTGGGGACAGTCAGCCTTTGGACAGGTGTCCACCTTCCCCCAGCCCCAAAACACACATACTGGCATCCAAAATAAAGTTCTTTTCCACCAACCTGGCCTCTTTATTGGCTTTTGAGCAGCAAGCAGCCAGACCCCCTCTTTGGTATCACTTTTTTGACTTCTATGGTCAGCCTTTGAACTATCACAGCACTGGTCATGGTAAGAGGGGAGTGACTTTTAGTGTTATAATGCAGGATCAGAGGCCAGACCATGCTCAACACCATCCTGATTTAACTGATTCAAGCAAGTTTTTGTGGAATCCTGTTTTTCTCAATATCTGTGCCCCTCTTCCTTCCTGTCCCAAAAGCATGGACACGCTATTTCCTTAGTGACCAGGCCATCTTAGTGTGTCATCTTGGAGTCCAGACCTGGTACCTGATGCCTAGGTCTTTCCCTTGCCCATCTAAGCAATACCAGGTTGTCTTCCTCAAATGAAGGGCACCACAGACTCCCACTTATTTCAGGAGCAACACCAAGCCCCAGTCAAGAGGAAGTTATGTTATGGGTAAAAAACTAAAACTGATTATATCAATACCTTTCCTTTTGGACCTTCAGGCATAGGGGAGAAATTGGTCTCTTTCTCTTCATCAAGATTATCTCCACAGGTAACAAAGGAAACATTCATTAAAGGTAAGGTAGGGCCCTTCAAAGCCCATCAACAATCCCTTGGGAGTAAAATTAGAATCTGGATAATGAAATGAAGTTTACCTTGTTTCTGAACTCCCTTTGTGCTGAGTCTTGTTTCACTTGCTCACAGGGCACCTCGTGCAGAAGCCTTGCACCTGGTCCTTCAGACAAGACCCCCTGGTGTGAAATGGCTGTGCTGACACCTCAGCTCTGAGGGCCATGTGCAGAGTCTCTGCGCCCGGCACTGTGATTCAAGATGCTGGCCAGGGGGCCGTGTGCAGAGATGCTGAGCCCAGCACTGTGATCTGAAGCCAGAGGCAGAACAGTTGAGCTTGCCCTGTGAGAACCCACCCATCCCCCAGCTGACAGGAATCACATACAGCAGTCCCAGGTGTGCTTTTGGGAGTGAGTGTGTCCTCTAGAGCATGTTATGTTAGGACAAGCCACACCTGGCAGAGGGGCTTCCCAGGTGGCTCAGCAGTAAAGACCATTCCTGCCAGTGCAGGAGACTCGCATTGATCCCTGGGTCAGGAAGATCCCTTGGAGCTGAAAATGGCAACCCACTCCAGTATTCTTGCCTGGGAAATCCCACTGACAGAGGAGCCTGGGGGGCTGCAGTCCATGAGGTTGCAAAGAGTCAGACATGACTGAGTGACTAAGCACACACACAAACCTGGTTAAAGGACTCCCCAACCCCGGTTTGGGTCTGACTGGGGAGGGTCAGTAACAAAATAGGAAGAAATCAAACCATCTTTGGTTTCCTGGTGGCTCAGATGGTAAAGAATCTGCCTGCAGTGGAGGAGACCCGGGTTTGATCCCTGGGTTGGGAAGATCCCTTAGATGAAAGAAATAGGCAACCAACTCCAATATTCTTACATGGAGAATTCCTTGGAATTCTGGAGTTGCATGAGAGTCATGGAGTTTGCAAAGAGTCAGACAAGACTGAGTGACAAACATTTTCTAGCATGAAAGCAGCTGCCATTTGGGAAGAAATGAGATCTTTTGCTTCCTATAACATAGGTTCTCTATTGGCTGCAGGGTGGAATTACCTGAGGGTTTTTTTAAAGTGTTTACTCCTGCATCCCCTCTCCCGAGATTCTGATTTAACTGAGATGAGGCTTCAGCACTCGGTTTACAGAGTCCCCTGGTGATTTTACAATCCATTGGACTTTGCCATGTTTAAGCTATAAGGATTCCATCTGGACGAGGAACGGAGTAAACAAATCAGGTGATTCTATAGGAGCAGGAGTGTGTGTTTCTGTGTCTAGGGTGTAGATGAGGTGGGTGAGGTGGGGGCCTCTCTCTTGCCCGCTGAGAGGTCTTCCTGGCTGCTCATTCCATGGCCCTTCCACGCTGCTCACCTGGATACATTGATTCATCTCCCCCCTGGTGGTGATGTTCAGTATAGCACAGTTGTTCCTAGAGGTTTCACACAAGCCCAGCCTAGTTGGGCTTCCCTGGTGGCTCTAGTGGTAAAGAATCTCCCTGCCAATACAGGAGCTGCAACAGACACAGGTTCAATCCCTTGTTCGGGAAGATCCCCTGGAGAAGGAAATAGCAACCCAATACTGCAGTATTCCATGGACAGAGGAGCCTGGCAGGCTATAGTCTGTGGGGTCGCAAATAGTTGAACACAACTGAGCACACACACACACACACACACACACACACACACACACACACACGCAGGATTTATGGGCAGATGCTGACAACATCAATTCACTCATGTTATTAAAAGCTGGCTACAAAACAGCCTCAGTGTGGATAAGTGCCTCTCCAAGTGTTACACTCCTGCAGTTACTTCTTTTAAAAGATTCCCTGATGGCTCAGATGGTAAAGAGACTACCCGCAATGCAGGGGATCTGAGTTTGATCCCCAGGTCGGGAAGATCCCCTAGAGAAGGAAATAGCAACCTACTCCAGTATTCTTGCCTGGAAAATCCCATGGACAGAGAAGCCTGGTGGGCTAGAGTCCATAGGGTTGCAAAGAGTCGGACACGACTGAGCGACTTCACTTTCACTCCTGGGGCTTCCCTCCTAGCTCAGCCAGTAAAGCATCTGCCTTCAAAGCAGGAGACCTGGGATTCAATCCCTGGGTCGGGAAGATCCCCTGGAGAAGGAAATGGCAACACATTCCAGTATTCGTGCCTGGAGAATCCCATATGGACAAAGGAACCTAGCAGGCTACAGTCCATGGATTCACAAGAGTTGGACAAGACTTAGCAACTAAACCACCACAGCCTTAGTTCATCACAAACCTTAGCCTGAGTCCCAGTGTTTGGTTTTCTGGGAGGGAAATCCTGGGAGCCGTACAGGATGAGCAGCTGGGCAGTAACTTCAGGAGTCGCTCCTGTGCATAGAAGCTCATGGAGCTCTGGGCCACTGGCCAAGCACGGGTCTATAACAGGGCTGTGACTGGAGTCTTCAAATGCCTGGGGTCTGAGGGGTGTGTGTGTTCAGTCATGATGACTCTTTGGGACCCCATGGACAGAGGATGGGATTTCCTAGGCAGGAATACTGGAGTGGGTTGCCATTTCCTCTTCTGGGGGATCTTCCTGACCTAGGAATGAAACCTGCATCTCTTGTGTCTCCTACAGTAGCAGGCAGATTCCTTACCACAAGCACCCCCTGGGGGGTTGAGGCAATTGATCTTATCAGCCAGGGACAGGTGCTTCCCAGTCTCAGTGGTAAAGAATCTGCCTGCCACTGCAGGAGACACAGGAGAGGCAAGTTCCTTGTCTGGGTTGGGAAGACACCCTGGAGGAGGAGATGGCAACCCACTCCAGTGTTCTTGCCTAGAGAATCCCATGAACAGAGGAGCCTGGCAGGCTACAGTCATAGGGCTGCAAAGAGTCGGACGTGACTGAGCACAGCCAGTGACATGAACAGCACAGCACAGCCTATGATATCGAGCATCAAGCAGTGCAGAGATGTAAGGTGATGAGTGTCCCAATAAACAGCAGCCGCCCCTTATTCTGCTGTGTGCCAAGATATGTTTTTACTTAACTATCATGTTTAATTAGTTTTTGGTATATAAAAATTTATTACTATCATGCTTTCATCATCCAAATTTATGATCTTGGTCTTTCCTTCTTGCCTCTGTATAAGTCCAAAAGAGAGACACTGGCTACTTTGACAACCTTAAAGCGTACTCCAGGAATGTCACCAACAGTATGACCTTTGCAACCAAATCCAGCAACCATAATGTCATTATTTTCCTCAATAGAATTCAAGCAACCATCACTGGGTACAAAGACTGTGATTTTTTACCATTCTTGATGAGCTGAACCCTGACACTTTTCCTGATGGCAGAATTTGGTTGTTTGGCTTCAACCCCTACTTTTTCGAGCACAATTCTCTTGGCATGAGAAGCGCCTCCAAAAGGGTTGGCCTTCAGGGCTGTGTCCAAATGGGCTTTATTGTACTACTTATCATGCTGCTTCTGGGCTCGTCAGTGGTTACAGAAATTCCTGGCAGTATGGAGACCACGACACTTGCCCATTCTGCCAGTATCATGGGCCTGAACAAAAGACTATCATGTTTAATTTTAACACAAGCTTGGAGGGTATTAGAAACCCCATCCTACAGCACTTTAGGACCTTGATCAATGGCATAGGACTCCTAACTGGCAGATGCAGACTCTGAGCCCAGGCAGGTGGGAACACAGTCTGTCCCCACTCCACCCGTGTCCTGCGGGACCAGGAGGTCTCTCTGCCCAAAGACCTTCTCAGTGGCTTCAGCCTGACTCCCCGGGTGGGTCCTTGAGGTCCCTCTAGGCACCCGCAGCCCCTTTGCTCTGACTCAGGTCCTTCTTTCTGTAGGGCAGCCCCCGAGAGCCCCACGGTCGGCAGGAGGACACCCTTGCCCCGTTCTGGCAACTTCTCCCTGCAGCCAGCTCATGGAGGTGGGGTCAGGCCAAGTTGTGAGGAGAATCAGGAGAGAAGCTGGAAGCTGTAAGTTGGTATCAGTGTCTTCCTCTGACCTGGGACCTCCCTCTCTCTCCCTGACACTTCCTGCCACTTGTGGCAGCTCCCCTCCATGTCCCCCCTAACATTACACGTGCTCCTGTAGCTCTGCTGTGGATCAGAATCACCAGAGGAGGGGGTCAGAAGGCAGAGTCCTAGGCTCCAATCCCAAAGATCTGATCCAGAAGGTCACATTGTGGGGCCTGGGAATTTGAATCTTTATCCATCCCAGTGGATTGGGATACATGAAGTCCTGTGAACACTCTGAGAAACATTTAAAAGACCTGTCACTTACATCCGTGGCCCCAGGTCAGGAGTATAAATGAAGCCCATACTATATGTTTAAATATTTTAAAGTTATAAATCAGTCATACAAAACTGTCAAGTACACCTAGGTAACTATTAAAACCTGGAAGACTGGGGTTTTGGACACTGAGCTCTAAGCCAGAAGGCAGGGCAGCAGAGGGAGGGGCCGCCCCAGCCCCCAGGCCTCCCCCTGCTCTTCCCGCCTCTGGCTCTGACCCGCTCTGTGCCCTGAGCACTCTGCTGCTCAAACAAGAGCACATTTACCCAGCCTTCAGGTCCAGTCTCAGGCCACGCTCTTCGTGCCCATAAACAGCTGTATCGTGACCACTTGTCGAGCTGGGACATGGGCCCCGGGAGAGGGGCGGGCACAGGCCCTGGGAGCAGGGGTTCTGGGGTCCAGGTGCTCAGAGCACGGCCTGGAGGGGGCGGGGCTCCAGGTGGCCACACCCCCTGGTCCTCCCTGGCAGCCTGCACCTGGGGAGGGTGCAACAGTAGGATGACGGATCAGGGCCTCTAAACCAGCACTTCTCTGACTGTACTGTGAGCAGGACTCACCTGGAATCCAGAGATTCTGAGTCAGTGGGTCTGGGATAGAGACAAGATTCCGTGTTCTAATGGCCCCCCAGGCCAGCCGATGCTGCTGGTCCACAGGCTGCGCTTAGAACAGCAGAGCTCTGGGGCAGGGTGGGCAGAGTTTTCCTGTAAAGGACAAGGAAGTCCATTTCCAAGCTTTGCGGGCCTTACGGTGTCCGCTCAGGAAAACATTTACTTCTGCTTCGCTGACTACACTAAAGCCTTTGACTCTGTAGATCACAACAAAATGGAAAACTTAAAGATCACCTTACCTGTCTCCTGAGAAACCTGTATGCAGGTCAAGAAGCAACAGTTAGAACCAGACATGGAACAGCCACCTGGGTCAAAATTGGGAAAGGAGTATGACCTGTATATTGTCACCCTGATTATTTAACTTATATGAAAAAGAATGTATGTATAACTGAATCACTGCTATACAGCAGAAATTAACACAACATTGTGAATCAATGATAGATACTTAAATAAATTTTTGAAGAAACTAGGGAAAAAAAAGTCAAGGCTGTCAGTAGGTTCGCTATTAATAATATTTACTCTGGTTACTTGCTTAGCCAGGTGTTTGCCAGATTTTTCCACTTTGAAAATACAATTCTTCCCTAAAGAATTAATCTGAGAAGATATTTTGAGTCCATGAAAATGCTGTGTCTCCCCCAACCCATGAACATTCACCATATATTCAGACAATGATGATTTTTGTCTGAATTATTTATGACAAGGATGGCTGCTATATGGTAATTTGCAGTCAGTCTGGCTACATTTGTGAGTTGACCCTCTACTGCAAAAAAGGGCTTTCCCTTCCTACTACCTATTTTACATCTTATAGGAATCAGTACACTCATGGATTTAAAAAAAAATTAATGTTATAAAACAGGGTTTTAAAGCCCTCAGTTCTCTGTTTATCATTATTTACTTATTACATTTCTAATGTGATGAAAACTCCATCTCAGAGACTCATTTTTTGTCTAGGTAATCTGAAAATTTTAATTTTAAAAATGTTTTTCATGTAATGTCCTCTAGAATTAAATATGATAAACTTTTGGATCAAACACTGGTTTGGAATACCCAAAGCTTCCACCTGTTGGGATGGATACTTGTGAACATGTTTGCTGAGTGAAAGAGTGAATTTAGTCAGAACCATCCAATGTGAACTTCTTATAGAACATTCCTAGTGTGTCTAAGTCTTAACCTTGGTTCTTCTTAAAAAAATAATACAATCCCAGTTTGACTCCAAAGGCAAGTCAGATGGGCCTGGAGTACAGATGGAGGTCTCACAGGGCTGGGGCATGTGATTCCTTCTAATAATGCTATTTTTTAGGTCTAAATTCAAATAAATATATATTTCTCCCAGTTTTCAACACACATTGCTGTTCTAGTTTTTGGAAAAAAGAAACACTTTCCTTAGAACATTAGGTTTAAAAAATAAAAGATCCACATTCTTTCTGTTTTTAAAGGAAAATTAATAGCTTACACATAAAACCTTGTGTTTAAAAATTCTGTAGGTTTTAAAGTGACCTGTTGTGCTTCCAGGGACCTTCTTCAACATTAGGACCATGCTGCTGTTTCAAGAATAGAATTGGTAAAACATATGCACAGTATTATTTTTAGACTTAAAAAAAAAAAGAAAAAAACCTTTAAACTTGAACAGGAATTTAATTATTTCTAGCTTTTTAATGCTATTAAAAACATTGACAATGTATAGTAGGGCCTTTTGAAAGCCTATGTGCTCTAATTGTAAGATAAATATGATGGTAACAATTAATAAAGAGGATAGTGCTGGAGAGAGTAGTACTGATTGACAGCTAATCACATATCCAGTATTGTTCAAAAGCAGTGTTTCACACCTGTCTGGGATTAAATATCAGTTTTATTTAATTTTACATTTTCAGCCCATTGCAACCTAATCAATGATCCACTATGCACGGCTAGGGTGCAGCTCAGCCACGTGCCCCTCCCCCACCCCAAAAGTGCAACACTCACACTGCTCCCTGGGGTGTTCAGGATCCCACCCATCCTGAGGGTGGATGTCACAGCAATACAGATGGTTTTGAGTTTCTAGCTTTCTTGAATTTCCTGTACTTATTTCTAACCAGGTTACAAACAGGTCATGGACTGACACTAGTGCACAGACCACACTGTGTCACTGTCATAGTTAATCTTGGCAGCAGCCCTCTGAGAATCATACTGTCCCCACCTCAACTTTCAGACAAAGACATTGAAGTACAGTGGGCTTCCCAACCTTAAGAGCCCCCACTTAGCAGGTAGCAGAACTTGAATCCAAACCCAGTCAGTGCCCAGAGGTGCCAGGATTTGTCCCTGACTCCAGAGCGTGTGCTCTTCCCCATGTGCTTGTGTCATCTTAACTACATGTGGAGGAGGAACAGTTTGGTTTAGGCCATCAGATGAGGACCTCCTCAAGTACACCTTCTACAGTCTACAAACCTCCTTCATCCAAACCCATCCTGTTCTCCTGTCCTAGTGATAAGATTCACCAAGGTCAATGATTCCACCCTGTGTCTTTGGATGATCTTAGTCCATCCATCATCCCAACCAAAGCAATGGTTTAAGAGAGCAGGAACTATATTCATTTCCCAGACAAAGAAGCTGAGATTTAGAGGTTGAGATATATACTCAAGCATGTAACTAAGACTACGTGACTAAAGGATGTCCAGAGCCTATTTTGTCAAGGATGGTGCCATTCTAATATCCTGGCACCTTGGCTGGGTACTGCTCGCCCACACCCACACTGCTAGTGAGTAATAGAGAAAGGACAGATCAGTGTGACTGACTCCAAAACCAGGGCTTCCTGTTATCCCAGGCTACCACTCAAAATCTCAAAGTTATAAAGTTGAGACGGAAGGTTTGCTCTCAGTCATCATTTGTTCATTCCACAAACACTTACTGAGCAATATGTATAGATATTCTGCTGGAAGACATAATTAAAAAGTGAACAGGGCACAGTTTCAAGTCTTACCACGTGTAAGCTGAAGCTGACTGTGGCTCGGATCATGAACTCCTTATTGCCAAATTCAGACTTAAAATGAAGAAAGTGGGGAAAACCACTAGATCATTCAGGTAAGACCTAAATCAAATCCCCTATGATTATACAGCAGAAGTGAGAAATAGATTTAAGGGACTAGATCTGATAGACAGAGTCCCTGATGAACTATGGACACAGGTTCATGACATTGTACAGGAGACAGGGATCAAGACCATCCCCAAGAAAAAGAAATGCAAAAAAGCAAAATGGCTGTTTGAGGAAGCCTTACAAATAGCTGTGAAAAGAAAGGAAGCAAAATGCAAAGGAGAAAAGGAAAGATATACCCATTTGAATGCAGAGTTCCAAAGAATAGCAAGGAAATATAGGAAAGCCTTCCTCAGCAATCAATGCGAAGAAATAAAGGAAAACAATAGAATAGGAAAGACTAGAGATCTCTTCAAGAAAATTAGAGATACCAAGGGAACATTTCATGCAAATATGGGCTCAAAAAAGGACAGAAATGGTATGGACCTAACAGAAGCAGAAGATATTAAGAAGAGGTGGCAAGAATACACAGAAAATCTATACAAAAAAGATCTTCACGAGCCGGATAATCACAATGGTGTGATCACTCACCTAGAGCCAGACATCCTGGATTGTGAAGTCAAGTAGGCCTTATGAAGTATCACTGGGAACAAAGCTAGTGGAGGTGATGGAATTCCAGTTGAGCTATTTCAAATCCTAAAAGATGATGCTGCACTCAATATGTCAGCAAATTTGGAAAACTCAGCAGTGGCCAAAGGACTGGAAAAGGTCAGTTTTCATTCTAATCCCAAAGAAAGGCAATGCAAAGAAAGTTCAAACTATCACACAATTGCACTCATCTCACACACTAGTAAAGTAATGCTCAAAATTCTCCAAGCCAGGCTTGAGCAATACATAAACTGTGAACTTCCAGATGTTAAAACTTGTTTTAGAAAAGGTAGAGGAACCAGAGATCAAATTGCCAACATTCACTGGATCATCGAAAAAGCAAGAGAGTTCCAGAAAAAAACATCTATTTCTGCTTTATTGACTATGCCAAAGCCTTTGACTGTGCAGATCACAATAAACTGTGGAAAATTCTGAAAGAGATGGGAATACCAGACCACCTGACCTGCCTCTTGAGAAACCTGTATGCAGGTCAGGAAGCAACAGTTAGAACTGGACATGGAACAACAGACTGTTTCCACATAGGAAAAGGAGTACATCAAGGCTGTATATTGTCACCATGTTTATTTAACTTATATGCAGAGTACATCATGAGAAATACTGGGCTGGAAGAAGCACAAGCTGGAATCAAGATTGCCAGGTTAAATATCAATAACCTCAGATATGCAGATGACACCACCCTTGTGGCAGAAAGTGAAGAGGAACTAAAGAGCCTCTTCATGAAAGTGAAAGAGGAGAGTAAAAAGTTGGCTTAAAGCTCAACATTCAGAAAACTAAGATCATGGCATCCAGTCCCATCATTTCATGGCAAATAGATGGGTAAACAGTGGAAACAGTATCAGACTTTATTTTTCTGGGTTCCAAAATCACTGCAGATGGTGACTGTAGCCATGAAATTAAAAGACGCTTACTCCTTGGAAGGAAAGTTATGACCAACCTAGACAGCATATTAAAAAGCAGAGACATTACTTTGTCAACAAAGGTCTGTCTAGTCAAGGCTATGGTTTTTCCAGTAGTAATGTATGGATGTGAGATTTGGACTATAAAGAAATCTGAGAGCAGAAGAATTGATGCTTTTGACCTGTGGTGCTGGAGAAGACTTTTGAGAATCCCTTGGACTGCCAGGAAGGACTGATGTTGAAGCTGAAACGCCAATATTTTGGCCACCTGATGCGAAGAGGTGACTCATTTGAAAAGACCCTGATGCTGGGAAAGATTGAAGGCAGGAGGAGAAGGGGGCGACAGAGGATGAGATGTTGGATGGCATCACCGACTCAATGGACATGAGTTTGGGTAAACTCTGGGAGTTGGTGATGGACAGGGAGGCCTGGCGTGCTGCGGTTCATGGGGTCACAAAGAGTCAGACACAACTGAGTGACTGAACTGAACTGAACACTCACAGTCAGGGCAGACTACATGCACAACAGAAAGAACAGGCCCCTTGTTTAAAAATAAAGTATCTCAAGATGGTGACAACAGGACACTAACCAAGTATGGTTTAGTTTAACACGAGAGGTGCTCAGGGTAACACTCAAATCCGAGTTACCTAGGATGACAACTGATCTTCATGTGACTTCCTAGAAGAGATGACAACTGGGCTGACCCTGGAGAATGAGGATATCTCCCCTACATGGACCTTTTCCTCTATTTTTTAGAACAGAGGGTATTCAGGAGAATCACTGAGTCATCATTTTAACTTAAACATCAGTCATCAAGAGTCTCCCCCACAGTACACCCTCATCACCTACCTCTGGAACTGTGATACATGCCCAGGGGGGACATGGAGATGTGCTGTCCTGACCTTTCAAGGACTTGTTGTCCAGCAGCTGTAAGTGCTGTCAATGGGCAACCTTAAACCACCAGCCCTCTGGGGGCAGCCTACATGCAATGATCCATCCAGGTGAAGGTATAAAGGCCTGGCCATTGGATGTGTCAGGACAACCCTGAAGGGCCATCGTCACTCCAAACTCACATGGGGTCAGCTCAGGTCATCTGGCCAGAGTTGCACCTTGATCTTTCCCTCTGCCTTACCCTGTTTCTTCCCTCCTGATTCCACAGTGTTGACCCCAAGGGCAACCCTGATACACATCCCAGCACTAAAGTCCATCTGAGTCTGCATCCTAGAGAACCAGCCTGCAACACGTATCAGAAGACATTCCAGTATTGGGGGAGGATTTTTTATTGAAAAAATTTTATTGAAAATTACTGGTTACACATGTACTTATAACATTTTAACCCCCTGCCCCGAATAAAATACAAAATGGCAGAAACAAGGACCTTTAGTATGAATGCGATTACCTTTGATTTAGAATTCACAACCTAATGTTCTCTGACCAAATGAAATTAAGTTATATATTAATAACAAAAGACTACTATATGTTGAACCATATGAAAGTGCCATTTTATAGCTTATAAAAAGACTGAATGTTAACAGTTCTACATGGTTCAATCTAAAAGAAGAAATCTATTAGCATTTGAAATTTAGAGAACATTATACTTATAAATGTTCAAGCTGGTTTTAGAAAAGGCAAAGGAACCAGAGATCAAATTGCCAACATCCGCTGGATCATCGAAAAAGCAAGAGAGTTCCAGAAAAACATCTATTTCTGCTTTATTGACTATGCCAAAGTCTTTGACTGTGTGGATCACAATAAACTGTGGAAAATTCTGAAAGAGATGGGAATACCAGACCACCTGACCTACCTCTTGAGAAACCTGTAGGCAGGTCAGGAAGCAACAGTAAAAACTGGACATGGAACAACAGACTGCTTCCAAATAGGAAAAGGAGTACGTCAAGGCTGTATATTGTCACCCTGATTATTTAACTTATATGCAGAGTACATCATGAGAAACACTGGGCTGGAAGAAGCACAAGCTGGAATCAAGATTGCCAGGTTAAATATCAATAACCTCAGATATGCAGATGACACCACCCTTGTGGCAGAAAGTGAAGAAGAACTAAAGAGCCTTTTGATGAAAGTGAAAGAGGAGAGTGAAAAAGTTGGCTTAAAGCTCAACATTCAGAAAACGAAGATCATGGCATCTGGTCCCATCACCTGATGGGAAATAGATGGGGAGACAGTGGAAACAGTGTCAGAATTTATTTTTTGGGCTCCAAAATCACTGCAGATGGTGACTGCAGCCATGAAATTAAAAGACGCTTACTCCTTGGAAGGAAAGTTATGACCAATCTAGAGAGGATATTAAAAAGCAGAGACATTACTTTGCCAACTAAGGTCTGTCTAGTCAAGGCTATGGTGTTTCCAGTATTCATGTATGGATGTGAGAGTTGGACTTTGAAGAAAGCTGAGCACCGAAAAATTGATGTTTTTGAACTGTGGTGTTGGAGAAGAGTCTTGAGAGTCCCTTGGACTGCAAGGAGATCCAACCAGTCCATCCTAAAGGAGATCAGTTGGGTGTTCATTGGAAGGACTGATGCTGAAGCTGAAACTCCAGTACTTTGGCCACCTCATGCGAAGAGTTGACTCACTGGAAAAGACCCTGATGCTGGGAGGGATTGGGGGCAGGAGGAGAAGGGGATGACAGAGGATGAGATGGCTGGATGGCATCACCGACTCAATGGGCATGAGTTTGAGTAAACTCCAGGAGTTGGTGATGGACAGGGAGGCCTGGCATGCTGCGATTCATGGGGTCGCAAAGAGTCGGACACGACTGAGTGACTGAACTGAAGTGATTCTTATAAATAACCCATGGGTAAAAGATATAGTTAATGAATTAAATTAGGAATTAGAAAATACATAATACTATGGCTATTGACAGTGATGAGTACCAAAACTTGCAGGTTGCAGCTCAAGTGGATCTTAGGAAAAAAGTCAGCTTTATATACTTATAGTAGAAAAATGATGACATTACTAATCTCTTTTCAATTTAAGAATTAGAGGAAAAACCTCAAAGTTAAGCAAAAGTTGAAGGAAAGAAAGAATGATATGATGAACTAGCAAAAAAAGAGCATCAATCAAGCAAAAAGTTGATTCTTTGAAAACAGGGAAAAGTTATGCAAGATTATTCATAAAAAAGAAGGTTAAAAGAAAATTAAAAAGCCAAAAGAACACAGACGCTGCAGAGAGTAAACATATAAGATATTGTGAATAAATTTATGTCAATCAAGCTCAAAACTCACAGGAAACAGATTCCTCCTAGAAAATGAAATCTATCAAAATGACTCTGCAGAAATAACACACTGAAGAGGAAGCACATAATTACCAAAAGTTAGGCTGCGCTACACTGTAAATGTGATTAATGCCACTGGATTGTGTGACTAAAAATGGTTATATGGTAAATTTTATGTTATATATACTTTATCACGATTTGTAAACAATAAAATAAAATCCTCTATCTAGAAGACAGTCTAGCACACATCTGTGCTTCATTAGCAAATCCCCTAGAAGGGGTCCTTTTTTGAGAAAGCATATTTTCCCTTCCTTCTCTTTTAGAACATCTAATATTGTCCTTCTGTATTGTATTTAACCATATATCTATTTTTTTTGTTACTTAAACTATAGTGTATTATATGTTTTTCCTATCAGGTTTCTCTACGGTATTTTAATCAGAGGTCTTTTAGTATAAAAATGGATCCTAGTCATGTTAAAGGAAGTGGTGACACAAAACAGCAACTTCACACAGTCCTCAAGTAAACAGAATCTCTGATATAATTGGAAAGTAATATGTAATTCTGGGAACAGTAAAGAAACATCTGTGACAACTTTGTCTCAAATCTTAGAAAATGAGTTTGGCTCTGGAGTCTCTCAAGACACAAAACCTGTGAGACAGTTTATTGGTGGCCTGCACGTCTGATTTAGATAAGAAAGCAAGTAATAAAACATTTAAATAAACATAATAAATCTTTTTTCAAGAGCCTGAAATCAATGAGTGAAGTTGGAGAACTAACATCTTGTAATGTGTAAACATTTGTTGCTGGTGTAAAAAAAAGCAGAATATAGTTTATGCAGTGCAAAACCTGTTGGAAAAAAAGCCTTTGTAGTAGACATGAACTCATGGTAGAATCACAGTGTTGACTCAAAAATTGTTAAGGCTGAGGGCTGTCCACTGGAAACGTTCATAACCACAGGGTCACTGTGAGTAATATCTGGCTATCTCCTTTTGAAATACACCTGAGGGAGAAAAAGACAAAAACGACATGTTTAAAATTTTAAAGTCCTCCTCCTAAGGCATCACATTTCTAGGTTTCCTTCTTCATGTTAAGCAATCATATCACTATTGGAGGCACAGTTTTAAAAAACCAGGGTTGTATTTATTCTATGGAGGATGCAGTCCCATTAAAACCCTTAGTGGGGCTGGGTTTAATGCCAAACAACCTGTAGCTCTAAATTTCTGATCATTCTGATTCACAGATGTTTTATAATTACAGTAAATTGATTAGAAAAATCATTTATTCCCTGAAATAAATTAAAAACAGGGTAACAAAGAGAATAGGAAGTCTAGCATCTGAACAGGGTTTGTCATTTTCACACATAAAAGGAGCACAGCAGATCTGGATGTTAGTATCAGGTTATTATCTTTATATTTATAAACTCTGACAGGCACTGAAACACTGGTGTGTATGTATGAAATATCCTGGGGTTTAATTTGTGTGGCAAAACAGTTATAGGGCCTATAGAAATGTGATCTGTGGATAGTGGGTCCCAAGAATGAAAAGAGAATCAAACATTTTAATGATGACTCAACCAATAAACTGCTCTAAAATGGAAGATGATACACAATAATAGGACAGCTCTTGAATTCTACCAAATTCTAGCTGAACTGGAAGAGATACACTTATATCAGTATTTTTCAGTATATCAGTATTTTTTCAGTGTATAATCAGAACACAAAGGAAATGAAGTGCTGTCAAGTTCCACAATCATCAGTTTTTAGTAGCTGTATTGTATCTCGGTTCCTTACAGATGCACAAAACAAAATAAAATAATGTCAGGGCTTGTGAAACCTTATCTCTGAACATGTTTGGGCAAAAAATGAATTCATGTGTAACTCTTTTTCCTCAAAGAAGAATGTGAAAAGTTTACTTTGAGTCTTTAAAACAGAAAATGTATCCTCTATCAGAGGCTGACACCTGTCACAAACTGGGTTGCTTAGACACATGATTCCATATCTCTTTTATAAAACCTGACTGCAAGTGCATTTGTGGGTGTTGTAAACAGTTATTGTGAGAGAGAATGAACTTCACACATGAAACAGAAAAGCGCTAGGACACCTACCTTCATAGTAAGTGCACTTACTAATTCTCTTGTTGCTAACATAACCTGCTCTGCATATGAAATGCTATATATTTAAATGTCACTTAAGGAGAAAAATAAACTCTACAAGAATGCTTGGGCCCACTGGCTGAAATCTGAGGCTATTTCCATTGTAATGGAAGCACTTAAAAAAGCCTTTGGTGGGAGTAGGGGGGAGGTTAATTGAATGTCATCACCCTCCTCCATTTTATTAAGCTAGACATATTTGGTGATTATATATTTAAGTACTCTTTTGGTGAAACTAAAACAGTTAAAGAAACTGTTAGGTAGTTAGAATAGGGAAAAGGAGTCCAAAATGGTGGTGGCTAAAAGACCTGGAAGGGAAAAGCCCGCGAAAATGGAACAAAGGAAGGTCCAAGGACCAGAGTGAGAACCTCAGGTAAAGCAAACAGCACTCTTGGCTGGCCCAATTTACATAGGACAGGTCCAGGGAGAGAAAAACATATAAAAAGAGGAGCCAAATGTAGCTCGCTCTCTCTCTCTCCCGTGCACTGGGGCACTCTTCTCTTCGCGTCTTTGGGTCGACATGCCCTCATGCCTCGAAGATGAATTTTCCTGCTATTATCGAAATAAAATAGAGCTGTAACACTGAGCTAACACTGATTTCTCTAAGAGCTATAACACGGTCCGTTCGAGACCTGAGAACTATAACATGGTCTGTCCAAGACCCGAGAGCTGTAACATGCTGAGGGGCTCTAACATCCATCACTTCAAATCTTTGTTGTGACGAGACAAAAACCGAGGAGCATACACTCGCCTGACAGAACAAAAGAAAATTCATTTCATCTTCTACTGCTTAATATTCTTTCCAAAATCATCTGGCTCTTTTCTCCATAACCCTTCTCAATACAATTTTTTATAAAGAAAACATTACTTTTAGCAACTTTTAACTGAAAAGGGCTTTGTTTCATGGTCTAAAATACCTGAACTGAATACTGCAAAGGATATTCAGCAGTTAGGGACCCCTGATTAGGGTCTCTAAAGTGACCTAGAACAACTATGGGTATATTTGTTTTATTACTGGGAGGCAACATTTCTACCTAGAGCCTTTTACAAAATGATCCCACTTTTATACCATAAAACACTCTATATTCTCAAAGCACTTAAGCATCTGTTCTCTCATCTAATCCCTGTGATAAGTGTGAAGAAGCCAGCAGGGCTGTAATCCTGCTCTACACACAGGTGAGGACCTGAGGCTCAGAGACCCTGGGGGACACAAGGCCACATGGATGCTAACTGCCTGCTCCATCTAGCCAACTGGACTAGGCTCCTAGAGCTAGGATATGAGAATTTTAAAACTTCTGGGCTGTATTAGGTGATTTCACGAATAGGCAAAACGACACCTCTGTTACACACTGGGAACAAAGAAACTTCAGAAAACCTCAACCAGGGCTGCTTCATCACAGAACAGAATGGATGACAGGCATTTATTCTTGGAGCTGAACTGTGTCCCCTCTGAAAGGCTGTTGCTGAACCACAAAAGACGCCATGATTCTTGGCTTCCAGAGGAGAAGAATTAAATTTGGGGCCAGTGATGAGGCCTGATCACTCAGAGCTTTTGTGTAATAAAATTTTATTAAAGTATAAAAGAGATAGAGAAAGCTTCTGACATAGACATCAGAAGGGAACAGAAAGAGTGTCCCCTGATAGTCTTTAGGTGGATGTTACATAGCCAGTAGTAGTAGTCAGTAGTGTTAGTTGCTCAGTTGTGTCCAACTCTTTTTGACAACATGGACTGTGGCCTGACAGGCTCCTCTGTCTATGGGATTCTCCAGGCAAGAGTACTGGAGTGGATGGCCATTCCTTTCTGCAGAGGATCTTTTTGATCCAGGGATCTAACCCAGGTCTCTTGCATTGCAGGCAGATTCTTTACCATCTGAGCTACAGGGAAGATCCATATAGCAACTAGCAGTCTGCTAATTAGAGAAAGGAAATGTCTCAAAACTCAGAGACTGTCACCAGGCCCCTCACATACAACTTGCATTTTGAGATAACATTGGCACAAGGTGAGTTGTCCCTGGCCATAAAATGATTGACATGAATCTTGAAGAAAGGCAGGTTTCTAAGCAAATACAGTCTCATTGACATAGCTTAAGAGAACATTTGCATGAGTAAAACATTCTGGTTTGCAAAGTCCATTCTGAGTCTTAGGGGGAGCCCATTTGAAGACTGAGTCTAGGGTAAATACATAGTTCATTAACATAGTTTAAGACAAACATTTTCATAAGAAAATTGCTTTGGTTAGCTCAAGGTTTGGGAAAAGTTAAGTTCAGGTGAACCAGTTATCCTATAGCAACATAGAATTTTAAAAGAAACTTCTTTTTAAATTTGTATCACTTCAGTTCAATCCCTCAGTCCTGTTCTACTCTTTGCGTCCCCTTGGACTGCAGCATGCCAGGATTCCCTGTCCATCACCAACTCCCAGAGCTTACTCAAACTCATGCCCATTGAGTCATTGATGCCATCCAACCATCTCATCCTCTGCCATCCCCTTCTCCTCCTGCCTTCAATCATTCCCAGCATCAGGGCCTTTTCAAATGAGTCAGTTCTTCACATCAGGAGTCCAAACTATCGGAGTTTCACCTTCAGCATCAGTCCTTCCAATTTCCTTCAGGATGGACTGGTTGGATCTCCTTGCAGTCCAAGGAACTCTCAAGAGTCTTCTCCAACATCACAGTTCAAAAGCATCAATTCTTAGGCGCTCAGCTTTCTTTACTGTCCATCTCTCACATCCATATACAACTACTGGAAAAACCATAGCTTTGAGTAGATGCACCTTTGTTGTTTAAGCAATGTCTCTCTCTCTCTTTTTTTTTAATATGCTATCTAGGATGTTCATAACTTTTCTTCCAAGGAGCAAGCGTCTTTTAATTTAATGGCTGTAGTCACCATCTGCAGTGATTTTGGAGCCCCCAAAAATAAAGCCTGTCATTGTTTCCATTGGCTCCCCATCTATTTGCCATGAAGTGATGGGACCGGATGCCATGATCTTAGTTTTCTGAATGTTGAGCTTTAAGCCAACTTTTTCACTCTCCTCTTTCACTTTCATCAAGAGGCTCTTTAATTCTTCTTCACTTTCTGCCATAAGGGTGGTGTCATCTGCATATCTGAAATTATTGATATTTCTCCCGGCAATCTTGATTCCAGCTTGTACTTCATCCAGTCCAGCACTTCTCATGATGTACTCTGCATATAAGTTAAATAATCAGGGTGACAATATACAGCCTTGATGTACTCCTTTTCCTATTTGGAACCAGCCTGTTGTTCCATGTCCAGTTTTTACTGTTGCTTCCTGACCTACATATAGATTTCTCAGGAGGCAGGTCAGGTGGTCTGGTATTCCCATCACTTGAAGGATTTTGCACAGTTTGTTGTGATCCACAGAGTCAAGGGCTTTGGCATGGTTAATAAAGCAGAAATATATGTTTTCCTGGAACTCTCTTGCTTTTTCGATGATCCAATGTATGTTGGAAATTTGATCTCTGGTTCCTCTGTCTTTTCTAAATACAGCTGCTTAAACATCTGTGAGTTCATGGTTCACATCCTGTTGAAGCTTGGCTTGGAGAATTTTGAGCATTACTTTGCTAGTGTGTGAGATGAGTGCAAGTGTGCAGTAGTTCAAGCATTCTTTGCTATTGCCTTTCTTTGGGATTGGAATGAAAACTAACCTTTTCCACTTCTGTGGCCACTGCTGAGTTTTCAAAATTTGCTGGCATATTGAGTGCAGCACTTTCACAGGATCATCCTTTAGGATTTTAATTAGCTCAACGGGAATTCCATCACCTTCACTAGCTTTGTTCGTAGTGATGCTTTCTAAGGCCCACTTGACTTTGCATTCCAGGATATCTGTCTCTAGGTGAGTGACAACACCATCGTGATTATCTGGGTCATGAAGATCTTTTTTGTATAGTTCTTCTGTGCATTCTTCACACCTCTTCTTAATATCTTCTGCTTCTGTTAGGTCCATACCATTTCTGTCCTTTATTGTATCCATATTTGCATGAAATGTTCCCTTGGTATTTCTAATTTTCTTGAAGAGATCTCTAGTCTTTCCCATTCTATTGTTTTCCTCTATTTCTTTGCATTGATCACTGAGGAAGGCTTTCTTATCTCTCCTTTCTATTCTTTGGAACTCTGCATTCAAATGGGTATATTTTTCCTTTTCTCCTTTGCCTTTAGCATCTCTTCTTTTCTCAGATATTTTTAAGGCCTTCTCAGACAATCATTTTGCCTTTTTGCATTTATTTTTCTGTGGATATAAATTTGTATAGAGAAGGGGAAAAAATATAACACTAGTAGTTTTTTCCCTCCTGCAGCTTAAGAGAGAGATAAAAAATGTCTGATACTTGCAGCGTATTCCCTCTGTTTGGAGTCCCCTGGTCTTCTTGCCTGTTACCCTCTCACCTCCAATTTTACATGTTGAAGTCCTAAACCCCCCAGTACCATAGAATGAGACTGTAGTTGGAGACAGCATCTTTAAAGAGGCAATAAAGTTAAAATGAAATCATACAAGTGGGCCCTAACCTAACAGACTGGTTCTCATAAGAAGAAACCAGGACACACTCTCACACAGAGGGAAGAGCATGAGAGACACAGAGGGAAGATGGCGTCTCCAAGACAAGGAGTGAGGCCTCAGAGAAAACCAACCCTGCTGACACCTTGACCTCAGACTTCCAACCTCTGGGACTGTGAGGATGTAAGTTTCTGCTGTTTAAGTCACCCTCTCTTTGGTCTTTGTATGGCAGCCCTAGCAAACTACTGCCCCCTTTAGCTGTATGTATCTAAAAGGGACTTTCTCTACTATTTCATGGATCATCCAAAAAGGGTCAATCAGACTGTGATCAGCTCACCTGAGCTAGGAGTTCAAGAAAATGTGATGTTGGAAGCACCTTCTCCCAGATGTTGGGTTTTCTTTTCAGATGAATGAATTCTGTTCTATTAGAGTAAAAACCTTGTGACTTAGGCTAATGCTCCCGGTGTTATAGCTCTGAACAATACATTGATACCTGATGCTTGCACATTCAAAAAACTGATAATCTGACAGTTTATCCTCCCAAGAGGATGCAGAGTATGCAAAAATAATGTCAAGATGGCATGAGAATTCAGAAATGCATTCGTTTCTGTAGAGGTGACCTGAGCCAGTGGCAGGACTGAAATCCAAGAATGAGGTTCCGCCACCCTGTGAGCTTAGGTGACTGGCCCTCCCTTGGCTACCACGTGACAGGAGCAGTGTTCTCAGGCTCGACACAGAACGCAGTGCCTAGGACAGCACCCAGCCTCCCTCAGCAATCCCCGCTCTGTGCAGAAAAGTATGAAGAAAGGAAAATACAACCATAATTTGACACCCAGAGATAAATTTTCAATAGGGAAGCCACATCCCACCCTGAAACATGCGTGTTAAGGGGTAAGAACATCAGACCTTCCTTCCCTCCGTTTATCTTCCCATCAATCCCAATCCCACTCCCACCTTCTTCCAGAGAGACTTACAGATGGCTGTATGACAATGGCTAAGGTTCTTAAACCAGACCTTGGTTACCAGTACACCTCTGTTAGGAGGATACCACGTGACCGGAATGTTCCTCACTGAGTGCCTTCCTCACACCACACACAGTGCTTCGTGCCTCCCACACCTCATCTCTGAAAGTGCTCTGTGACCTTCAGCACCACTCAGACTACAGTGTGAAGGTGTTGTGAGTTCCTGATTTGTCCTGATGACAATTTCATCTTCTAGAATATAGAGGAAGCATGGGGGGAAATGGACCTAATTCTATGCAACAAAGAATTGGGGAGAAAGTGATAATATCAGGTAAGAGTTTTCTTTACAGATTAGGAAATAGAAGAGACCTACTTTTCTCTGGAAGATCTTCCTAGAATCAAAATCTTCCAAGATTTTTTTCCCTTAAATTCTCAAATTTCCTGAATGTTCTTTGACAGAAATTGTATCACAAATGTGCTGAGCACCAATCAGAATGAATGTAAAGGGTCTGCAAAATGAGAATGTTCTATGGTCCATGAGAATCTAAACCCAGAGACCAAACATGTGGAAAGTTGAATCTAAAATCTCTCTCTCAGGCACAGGTGCAGGCACACAGAAGGGCACACATCATGACCCCACCCCCAGCACTGCTGCAGATTCTCAGCCGACCGGCCTTCCACCTGCCCTGTGTTGTTAAGACCCAATCATGATGCTTCCTCTCTGAAGGCTTCTATTGAAAAGAACACAGGGTGCTTCTTCTCAGACCCTTGGTGGAGAGCCTGTGAAGAGTGAACTCTGGAGGTGAATTGTAATTATATCTTCCTGCAGCAAGCTCACCTATTTTGCCCTTTTAGCAAGGACAGCAGCCTCTTCCTCACCCAGTTGTTGAACCATCTTATAAAATAGGCTGTTTCTATCTTGCAGCAAATCATATGGTGGATAATATTCTTCCTGTTTCCCTGAATCAAAAACCTGTTAACAGCAGAAAGAAATCCATTAGCACACAGTATCTCCGAATAACATATAATTCAGACAATATTTCAAAAAGGGACAGGACAGGGAGAATTTGGGTGGTAGGATTGGTGGTATTTAAATGGTTTGATTACTCTGTTTTACTAGGCACACAAAGGCCTAACCCAGCCTTTCATTATTGTATGGTTATAGGAAAGGAAGAAAATGATAGTTCTCTTTCATTTTCAGAAAACAAAAGTTTTAATCATGACTATGATTACTGGAACTGAACAGTCTGTAGCATTTTATATTCTGTCCAGGGGCTTTGGGGTTGTTATCATCAGTTAGTGCTTTTAGCTCTCAGATTCTGAGCTTTGAGGGCTATTTATAAGATACGCAGAGTTGGGAAATGTCTTGATTCAGAAAAATCAAACATTCAAGAAAATCAAACATCTGTCACTTCCACAGCCCCTCCTCCAGGCTGGTGGTCCACCCTCTGGAGCATTAGACTTTGCAGCAGACTAACTTGTCTTTATGTCCTTAAAGGTTTCAGAACAGACAGTCACTTGCTTTCCAGAAATAAAATAGGTACAGGCATCCCTCAGAGCTATTGTGGATTCAGGTTCAGAATACCAGAATATAATGAACATCACAGTAAAGTGAGTCACATGAATTTTCTGGTTTCCCAAGGCACGTGGAAGTAATATTTACATTATACTGTACCCAAGCATGTGTGCCATAGCATTACACCTGAAAAAAAATAATGTACAGACTTTAACTTAAAAATAAGGTATTGCTAAAAAATATTAACTATCATCAGAGACTTCAGTAAGTCATAGTAGTAACATCAAAGATCATTAATGTTATGGATCACCAGAGCAACTGCAATGATAGTGAAAATGTTTGAAATATTGTGAGAAGTACCAAAAGGTGACACAGAGACACAAAATGGGCAATTGATGCTAGAAAAATGACACCCATACACTTGCTTAATGCAGGTTTATGACAAGCTCTCAATTTGTAAAAAATGCAGTATCTGGGAAGCACAATAAAACAAGGTATATCTGTATTTCTAAAGCAATCAATAAAAACAAGATTGCCTCAAAAATTAAAGGTTTGAGAAAGAACATTACTGGTGATGTTTTTGCTGAATTGAAAGTCAACTGGTAACCAGAAGCTCTAGAAAAACATACAAGCTTTACATCTGGAGTGAATGGAGCACAGAGGATAATCCCCAACTCTGTAACTGGGGAATGCCTGTCTTTTGGTCCCCTGAGGTCTAATCCTGCCGTTCCTACCAGAGGAGTCAGCAACCACAACCAGTTCAGAACAAGATATAAACAAGTGGCCGAGTTTACATCTCCTGGTGGGACCTCCCTGTGACATCCCTGATGACCTCAACCAGGGAGCCCTAAACTGAAGGTCTCCCAACACAGGAGTGGGAACGGCAGCTCCACAGTGAAGGGTAGGATTCTTTCCTGGAAACAAGGTCATTCATCACAAAGGTGATAGGCTCCAAAGAGAACCCTTGCATCTCCCTTCTCCCTCTGTCTTCCCCACTCACACAGATGCTCAGTCTCTGTACCCAGAAACCAACATCAACTTCTTTCTCTGCCCTCAGATCCCATGTTCAATCCATCAAGCAGTCCACTTGGTTTCACTTCCTTATCTATCCCATGTCCCACCATCTCGCCATTTCCACTACAGGCACCTTAGACTAATCCAACAGTCTAGGGCACATTGGAAGAGAGTGAACACTGAATCTGGAGAACTGAAAGACCGTCAGTGTGGTTTTAGATGTAAAGGAAGGAGGGAGAGCAGAGTGGGACAAACTAGAAAGTTGGAGAGGGACTGACCGGACATTGCTTCATAAAAGTATTTTAGAGATTTGTTCATAGACATTGACCAAGAGAGAAAAATGTGAGATTATAGAAATTTACCAGGAGATATTGGTAAGTAAAAGACACTTGCTCTTTGGAAGAAAAGCTATGACAAACCTAGACAATGTATTAAAAAGCAAAGACATTGCTTTGCTGACAAAGATCTGTCTATGATTTTTCCAGAAGTCATGTATGGATATGAGAGTTGGACCATAAACAAGGTTGAGCACTGCAGAATTGATACTTTTGAACTGTGGTGCTGCAGAAGACTCTTGAGAGTCCCTAGACAGCAAGAAGATCAAACAAGTCAATCCTAAAGGAAATCAAACCTGAATATTCATTGAACGGACTGATGCTGAAGCTGAAGTCCCAATACTTTGGCCACCTGATGTAAGGAGATGACTCACTGGAACATACCCTGATGCTGGGAAAGATTGAAAGCAGGAGGAGAAGGGGACAACAGAGGATAAGCTGGTTGGATGGCATCACCGACTAAATGGACATGAGTTTGAGCAACCTCTAGGAGATAGGGAAGGTCATGGAAGCCTGAGCTTCCTGAGGGACTAAACAACAATTTGATAAGTAAAGCATTAAACAAATGAACATATTTTGATAATAGATACAAAGCTGCTGTGTTCAGAGGATACAGATGTTCACATCTGCAGATCAGGTGCCGATGATAACACTTTAGGACTGACCAGGTGACAGTTCAGCTCAGTTCAGTCACTCAGTCATGTCTGACTCTTTGTGACCCCATGGACTGCAGCATGCCACGCCTCCCTGTCCATCACCAACTGCCAGAACTTTGCTCAAACCCATGTCCATACAGTCAGTGATGCCATCCAATCATCTCATCCTCTGTCGTCCCCTTCTCCTCCTGCCTTCAATCTTTCCCAGCATCAGGGTCTTTTCCAATGAATAAGCTCTTTGCATCAGGTGGCTACAGTACTAGAGTGTCAGCTTCAGCATCAGTACTTCCAATGAATAGTCAGGACTGATTTCCTTTAGGATTGACTGGTTGGATCTCGTTGCAGTCCAAGGGACTCTCAAGAGTCTTCTCCAACACCACAATTCAAAAGCATCAATTCTTTGACACTCAGCACTCAGCTTTCTTTACGGTCCAACTTTCACATCCATACATGACTACTGGGGAAAAAAACATAGCTTTTAACTAGACAGAGCTTTGTCAGCAGAGTAATGTCTCTGCTTTTTAATATGCTGTCTAGGCTTGTCATAGATTTTCTTTCAAGGAGCAAGTGTCTTTTAATTTCATTGCTGCAGTCACTATCTGCAGTGATTTGGGAGCCCAAGAAAATAAACTCTTGTCACTGTTTCGATTGTGTCCCCATCTATTTGCCATGAAGTGATGGGACCGGATGCCATGGTCTTAGTTTTTTGAATGTTGAGTTTTAAGTCAGCTTTTTCACTCTCCTCTTTCATGTTCATCAAGAAGTTCTTCAGTTACTCTTCACTTTCTGCCATAAGGGTGGTGTCATCTGCATATCTGAGGTTATTTAAATAGCTGGTAAATGAAGAGAAGTTAAAGGAGAAAAGCAAAGACATACTCATCTGAATGCAGAGTCCCAGAGAAAAGCAAGGAGAGATAAGAAAGCCTTCCTCAGTGATAAATGCCAAGAAATAAAGGAAAACAATAAAATGGGAAAGACTAGAGACCAGGTGAAATGTCCAAATTCTGTCCTTCCTCAGTTTCCCTAGCCAACCACACATTCCAAGGTGACAGTATTTCTAAGAATTAGATAATAAAAAGAATCAGCTACCATTAATGCCATTAATGCTATAATACCAAAAACTAAAAATAAATCTTCAGGGTACATTTAGGAGCAAAGAATTTAATTGAATAAACCCTTAACTGAGCGGGAGATCAAGCCATTTTTCTGCTGCTGTGTCTAAATCCTGACAAAGGGCTTGAAATAGGTAAATTTCATAGCATCATTTATTTATAGTGGAAGAATGGAGCTTTAGGGGACAATTTTGAAATACAATGTTGAGAGGTAAAAACAATGTGACAGGTAAAATCTAGAAATAAAAGGTTACTTTTCAATTAGCATCAAGAACACAAAATGAACGATTAAGGATGCCTGACACAAAACATTTATAGAAATTAAGAGTCACTGCTGGGTAATCTTGAATGTCACCCTGTTCCTAGTGAAAGTCTGCAGATATAGCCTGCTTCCTACTGTGATGTCTAGTCCAGGTAACCAGACACACTGGAGCCTAGAGCATCGTTTTGGTTGGGGATGCTCCACTCCTGTCGTCTGCTTCCCCAGAGCTCACTCCTGTGCACGTCCAGCTCAGGGAGTGAGGCTACAGGCACTGCCTCAGTGCTGTAAGTCTGGTATCTACTCGGTGTCCCCACTGATGTCCCATCTGACAACACATGTGAGGTAGGGTGGGAGGTGATATTCCAGGAACTGCCAAGTCAAAAGAGGTAGTTCTATTATTATCAGACATAAAGAACTCTGGATATTACTGCCACTCATTAGCAATTATTGTCTGTTTTATATGGACCATTAAAATACCTTAAGGTATCTTCCATTCCTTGAAATTATTTGCTGCCCAAAGGTTTTCCTTTGAGGGGTGCTTTTCTTATTCATAAAGCCACATCCTAACATTTATTGAAACTGAGCAAGCAAAAGAGGAAAAGGACAAGGAAAGAGATAAAACGAAAAAGAGAGAGAAAAGGAATAGATGGAGGGAGGAAATAGAGCTAAGGAAGGAAATATTAAATTACTAAGGAAGAAAGAGCCAACCAAACCTGGAAGGAATATACTAGACAGGTATCCAGAGACCAAAGCCTGGAGCCTGCCTTGTGTGCAGAACAGAGCTATTGTTTAAAAGACTCACTGGTTGTTTATTTAGTCTCTCATCCCTGATTTCCCTTTCTTTCCAAACTCTCATCTGTGATGCAGAAGCTGGCTCTCTGCAAGTCACTGCAACAGTTCAAAGACTCTTTGGCCAGGTGGCCTTTGTTAGGTTCTGCCAGTAGGGGGCACTAGAGGCAGACTGACGGTGGGAAACACAGCTAATGTTCTACCTGATTCTGCTACTAGCATCACCTCAGCGCTGGGACCTGACTCCAGCCCCCGGCTATTAGCACATGGAGAAGCAGCCCCATGCTGCCCCCTCACAACCGGACAGTGACCTCTCCTTGGAGGTCTGAGCATCAATTTTTTAGGGCCTCTCTTCCGAGTTCTCAGGTCTGGAGATCGTCCGAGGATATGGTAGCTGCTTTCTAAATTCATTACCCCAGTGTTTCATTTTTCTAGCCCTCTAATCCCTATGTTGGAGAAGGAAATGGCAACCCACTCCAGGGTTCTTGCCTAGAGAATCCCAGGGACGGCGGAACCTGGTGGGCTGCCGTCTGTGGGGTCACACAGAGTTGGACACAGCTGAAGCGACTTAGCAGCAGCAGCAATCCCTATGTAATACATTTCTTATATTAAATCCGTTCGGTTAAAAAATACTCTTTTTCTCACTAGGCCTTTTCTTCTCATGGACTTCTAAGAAATTCTACAACTTTAGCTATCAACCTCCTGACAGTCTAAATTAGAGTCTATTTTTTGGTAAGGGAATCCCAAAATGCTGAAACAACTATGACACAGTGAAAATGACTGTGTTATACTCCACTAGAATATGGAGCTATAACTTGGGTTTTGGAATATTTTAATGGTTGGCCATCATAAAAAAAATGACAATTCAAATAAACTTTTAATATGAACATATAAGATTATTGGATATATTATTTAATAGTGCATTCTAAAAGTATAGTTAAGTACTTGAGTAATTTTCAGGAATGAGAGAAGAAACTAAGAGAAAAATTAGTGGAGGTTCCTATCAAATTTTACAAGGAAGGATACATTGAAAATTGAACATAAATGGAAACAGCTAAAATGGTGAGGGTCTTACCATTACCCATTCACAGTCAATAATGGTGCTCAACCTGTGTGCAACGGTCAGCACAGTGCACTGGGAAAATCTCTCATGAATTTTTTTTTGTATTAACTCATCAGTTCTAGAAACAAAGAAGTTAATTTAGTTCAGTAAAGACAGGCAAAGCATACTTAAGACTTAAAAATATCCTATGATATTTTTTTAATGTTTTTAAAAATCAATACTTTAACATATATTCTTGTTCCTAAAAAACTAAGTATAAAAAGTCTACTTAGAAATTTACTATTTTTCATAAAATGATGGAAAATTAGTCTTCCCTCCAAATTGCTTGAAATTATCAGGAGCTGGATTTAGGAATTCTGCTTTCTTAGGGTGCCTCATAACAACAATAACACCACATAACATGTCTTGATTTTTTCCTTTGTTTTCTGGAATTAATATTATCAACAGATATCCATGAGGCTAAGCAAGCACTTAGAAACATTTCAAAGATTCACTAAATATTTTCTGTTTACCACATTTACAAGTCAGATTCAAGATTTCCTGGGACTCAGCTCCATACCTTGGATCCACATATGATGTGGCTTTGTCAATAATCAATATCTGATTTTTCCTGAGAATAGTCCTGGCAAGGCACACCAGTTGTTTCTGACCAACACTCAAATTCAATCCAGATTCTGCTAATTCAGTATTCATTTTAGCAGGAAGACCTTTGATGGATTCTTTAAGTTGTACCTGTGGATACAGAAAGAATGACATTTTTCTAAGCAAACAGCTACTGAAGTAGCCTCTTAGACATTAGAGCTTTGACATCCTCAGGACTTCTTACATATTTTACGTGTACAGCCAGGTGATGGGGAGAGCTCCTTCCAATGAATGTTCACTGAGAAAGATGGTGGAGTCAACTCAGGACAGAAAGATCTCAGTGTCCCCCATTCCCATCATAGGACATCCAACAGAAACCCCACCTAGGGGTTAGTTAAGGAAGTCCCTCAAAAAGTGAAGCTATTTCTCCCAATGTGATTTAAACAGAAAAGTTAAAAGGATCTTTATGGTTGAGTCAAGTTTCCCAAAGTACATTTTGCATAGGAGTTGGTACACTAGAGAAAAACTTTGAAAACCTTTACAGAAAATCTGGTTCTCTAAAGATGTAATCTTATTGGCACTTTACTATTTTCTAAAGTTTAATATATGCAAGTTTCAAACAATGGCAAACTGCCCCTTTTACATTAGTAATCCTGGAGCCCATTCTGATGATGGTTCTTTCCCAAGTTTAAACCTATAAACAGTAGACCAATCAACCATATTTTCTTCAGTGTCATAAATGCATTGTAGTGAAGGAAAATGCATGAAAAATAAAACATAACATCTTATTTCCCCCAGCACATGGATATAGGTTGTTGTTGTTCAGTCACTGAGTTGTGTCCAACACTTTGCAACCACATGGACAGCAGCACACCAGAATTCCTTGTCCTTCACTATTTCCTGGAGTTTGCTCAAACTCATGTCCATTAAGTCAGTGATGCCATCCAACCATCGTGTCCTCTTTTGTACCCTTCTCAACCTGAGGCCATCTTTCCCAGCATCAGGGTCTTTTCCAATGAGTCATCTCTTCAAATCAGGTAGCCAAAGTATTGGAACTTCAGCTTGATCATCAGTCCTTCCAAGGAAAATTCAGGGTTGATTTCCTTTAGAATTGACTGGTTTGATCTCCTTGAAGTCCAAGGGACTCACAACAATCTTATCCAGAACCACAGTTCAAAAGCATCAGTTCTTCAGTGCTCAGCCTTCTTTATGTCCCAACTCTCACACTGATACATGACTATGGGGAAAACCATAGGTTTGACTACATAGACTTTGTCAGCAAAGTGATGTCTCTGCTTTTTAATGTTCTGTCTGTGTTTGTTATAACTCCTCTTCCCAGGAGCAAGCATCTTTTAATTTCATGGCTGCAGTCACCATCTGCAGTGATTTTGGAAATAAAGTCTGTCATTGTTTCCACCATTTCCCCATATATTGCAATGAAGTGATGAGCTAGAATGCCATGATCTTAGTTTCTTGAATGCTGAGCTTTAAGCCAGCTTTTTCACACTCCTCTTTCACTTTTATCAAGAAGCTCTGTAGTTCCTCTTCACTTTCTACCATTAGGGTGGTGTCATGTGCATATCTGACATCATTGATATCTCTCTCAGCAGTCTTGATGCCAGCTTCATCCAGCCCTGAATTTCGCATGATGTACTCTGCATATAAGTCAAATAAGCAAGGTGACAATATATAGCCTTGATGTACTCCTTTCCCAATTTGGAACCAGTTCAAATTGTTGCTTGGAACCAGTTGTTCCCTGTCCGGTTCTAACTGTTGCTTCTTGACCTGCATACAAGTTTCGCAGGAGGCAAGTAAGGTGCTCTGGTATTACTATCTCTTTAAGAATTTTCCACAGTTTGTTGTGATCCACACAGTCAAAGGGTACAGTGTAGTCAATAAAGCAGATGTTTTTCTTAAATTCTCTTGCTTTTTCGATGATCCAATAGATGTTGGCAATCTGATCTCCAGTTTCTCTGGCTTTTCTAAATCCAGTTTGCACATTTCGAAGTTCTTGGTTCATGTACTGATGAAGCCTAGCATGAAGGATTTTGAGCATTACCTTGTTAGCATGGGAAATGAATGGAATTGGTTGGTAATTTGAACATTCTTTGGCACTGCCCTTCTTTGGGAATGGAATGAAGACTGACATTTCCCAGCCCTGTGGCCACTCCTGAGTCTTCCAAATATGCTAGTATATTGAGTGCAGCACTTGAACAGTATTATCTTTAAGGATTTGAAATCAGTTCAGTTCAATTCAGTCATTCAGTCGTTTGTCAGCTTCTTTGCAACCCCATGGACCGCAGCACATTAGGCCTCCCTGTCCATCACCAACTCCCAGAGATTACTCAAACTCATGTCCATTGAGTAGGTGAGACCATCCCACCATCTCATCCTCTGGCAACCCCTGCTCCTCCCACCTTCAATTTTTCCCAGCATCAGGGTCTTTTCAAATGAGTCAGTTCTTTGCATCAGGTAGCCAAAGTATTGGAGATTCAGCTTCAACATCAGCCCTTCCAATGAATATTCAGGACTGATTTCCTTTAGAACGGACTGGTTGGATCTCCTTGCAGTCCAAGGAACTCACAAGAGTCTTCTCCAACACCACAGTTCAAAAGCATCAATTCTTTGGCACTCAGCTTTCTTAATAGTCCAACTGTCACATCCATACCTGACTACAGGAAAAACCATAGCCTTGAATATACGGGCTGTTGTTGGCTAAGTAATATCTTGGCTTTTTAATATGCTAAGTTAGTCATAACTTTCCTTCCAAGGAGTAAGCATCTTTTAATTTCATGGCTGCAGTCACCATCTGCAGTGATTTTGGAGCCCAAAAAGATAAAGTCTGTCACTGTTTCCACTATTTCCCAATCTATTTGCCAGGAAGTGATGGGACCAGGTGCCATGATCTTAGTTTTCTGAATGTTAAGCTTTAAGCCAACTTTTTCACTCTCCTCTTTCACTTTCATCAAAGGGTTCTTTAGTTCTTCTTCACTTTCTGCCATAAGGGTGGTGTCATCTGCATATCTGAGGTTATTGATATTTCTCCTGGAAATCTTGATTCCAGCTTGTGCTTCCTCCAGTCCAGCATTTCTCACAATGTACTCTGCATATAAGTTAAATAAGCAGGGTGACAAAATAAAGCCTTGGCATACTCCTTTTCCTATTTGGAAGCAGTCTGTTGTTCCATGTCCAGTTCTAACTGTTGCTTTCTGACCTGCATACAGATTTCTCAAGAGGCAGGTCAGGTGGTCTGGTATTCCCATCTCTTTCAGAATTTTCCACAGTTTATTTTGGTCCACACAGTCAAAGGCTTTGGCAGAGTCATAAAGCAGAAATAGATGTTTTTCTGGAGCTCTCTTGCTTTTTCAATGATCCAGCGGATATTGGCAATTTGATCTCTGGTACCTCTGCCTTTTCTAAAGCCAGTTTGAACATCTGGAAGTTCACAGTTCACGTATTGTTGAAGTCTTGCTTGGAGAATTTTGAGCATTACTCTACTGGTGTGTGAGATGAGTGCAATTGTGCAGAGTTTGAGCATTCTTGGGCATTGCCTTTCTTTGAGACTGAAATGAAATCTGACCTTGTCTAGTCCTGTGGTCACTGCTAAGTTTTCTAAATTTCCTGGCATATTCAGTGCAGCACTTTCACAGGATCACCTTTTAAAATTTGAAATAGCTCAACTGGAATTCCATCACATCCACTAGCTTTGTTCGTAGTGATGCTTCCTAAGGCCCACTTGACTTCACATTCTAGGATGTCTGGCTCTAGGTGAGTGATCACACCATCATGATTATCTGGGTTATGAATATCTTTTTTTACACTTCTTCTGTATATTCTTGCCACCTCTTCTTAATATCATCTGCTTTAGTTAGGTCCATACCATTTCTGTCCTGTATTGAGCCCATCTTTGCATGAAATGTTCCCTTGGTATCTCTAATTTTCTTGAAGATATCTCTAGTCTTTCCCATTCTATTGTTTTCCTCTATTTCTTTGCACTGATCACTGAGGAAGGCTTTCTTATATCTCCTTGCTATTCTTTGGAACTCTGCATTCACATGGATATATCTTTCCTTTTATCCTTTGCTTTTCACTTCTTTTCTTTTCACAGCTATATGTAAGGCCTCCTCGGACAGCCATTTTGCTTTTTTGCATTTCTTTTTCTTGGGATGGTCCTGATCCCTGTCTCCTGTACAATGTGATGAACCTCTGTCAATAGTTTATCAAGTACTGTATCAGGTCTAGTCCCTTAAATCTATTTCTCACTTCCACTGTATAATCATAAGGCAGTTGATTTAGGTCATACCTGAATGGTCTAGTGGCTTTCCCTACCTTTTTCAATTTAAGTCAGAATTTGGCAATCAGGAGTTCATGATCTGAGCCACAGTCAGCTTCCAGTTTTTTTTTTTTTTTCCTGACTGTTTAGAGCTTCTCCATCTTTGGCTGCAAAGTATATAATCAATCTGATTTCACTATTGACTATCTGGTGATGTCCATGTGTAGAGACTTCTCCTGTGTTCTTGGAAGAGGGTGTTTGCTTTGACCAGTGCGTTTTCTTGGCAAAACTCTATTAGCATTTGCCATGCTTCATTCTGTCCTCCAAGGCCAAATTTGCCTGTTACTCCAGGTGATTCTTGACTTCCTACTTTTGAATTCCAGTCCTCTATAATGAAAAGGACATCTTTTTTGGGTGTTAGTTCTAAAAGTTCTTATAGATTTTCATAGAACCGTTCAACTTCAGCTTCTTCAGCATGACTGGTTGAGACATAGACTTGGATTACCATGATATTGAATGACTTGCCTTGGAAACAAACATATCATTCTGTCATTCTTCAGATTGCACCCAAGTACTACATTTCGGACTCTTGTTGACTCTGATGTCTACTCCATTTCTTAGAAGGGATTCTTGCCCACAGTAGTAGATGTAATGGTCATCTGAGTTAAATTCACCCATTCCAGCTCATTTTTGTTCGCCAATTCCACAAATGTCGACGTTCATTCTTGCCATCTCCTGTTTGACCACTTCCAGTTTGCCTTGATTCATGGGCCTAACATTTCAGGTTCCTATGCAATATTTCTCTTTACAGCATCGGAACTTCCTTCCATCACCAGTCACATCCACAACTGGTTTTGCTTTTGCTTTGGCTCTGTCTCTTCATTCTTTCTGGAATTATTTCTCCACTGATCTCAGGTAGATTACTCGACACCTACTGACCTGGGGAGTTCATCTTTCAGTGTCTTATCTTTTTGGCTTTTCGTATTTTTCATGCGGTTCTCAAGGAAGATTACTGAAGTGGTTTGCCATTCCCTTCTCCAGTGGACCACATTTTGTAGGACTCTCCACAATGACCCATTGGTATTGGGTGGCCCTAAACAGCATGGCTCATAGTGTCATTGTTAGACAAGGGTGTGTTCTATGTGATTAGATTGGTCAGTTTTTTGTGATTGTGGTTTTTGGTCTGTCTGCCCTCTGATGGAGAAGGATAAGAGGCTTATGGACACTTCCTGATGGGAGAGACTGACTGAGGGGGAAACTGGGTGTTGTTCTAAAGGGTGGGGTCATGCTCAGTAAATCTTTAATCCAATTTTCTGTTGATGGGTGGAGCTGTGTTCATCCACTTGAAATAGAAAAGCTGGAATTCCATCACCTCCACTAGCTTCCTTCATCATGATGCTTCCTAAGGCCCACTTGACTTCACATTCCAGGTCGTCTGTCTCTAAGTGATTGATCACACCATTGGGGCTATTTGAATCATTAAGACCTTTTTAAAAAATAATTCTTCCATGTATTCTTGCCACCTCTTCTTAATATCTTCTGCGTCTGTTATATCCATACTGTTTCTGTCCTTTATTGTGCACATCCTTGCAGGAAATGTTCCCTTGGTATCTCTAATTTTCTTGAAGAGATCTCTAGTCTTTCTTTTTCTATTGCTTTCCTCTATTTCTTTTCACTGATCACTTAGGAAGGCTTTCTTATCTCTCTGTGGTATTCTTTGGAACTCTGCATTGAGATGGGTATATCGTTCTTTTTCTCCTTTGCCTTTTGCTTCTCTTCTTTTCTCAGCTATCTGTAAGGCCTTCTCAAACAAACATTTTGCCTTGTTGCACTTCTTTTTCTTGGGGATGGTTTTGTTCACCACCTCCTGTAGAGTGTTACAAACCTGTGTCCATAGATCTTCAGGCACTCTGTCTATCAGAATTAATCCCTTGAATATACTTGTCACTTCCACTGTATAATTTATAAGGGATTTGTTTTAGTCACATCAGAATTGCTTGTGGTTTTCCCTAGTTTATTCCATTTAAGCCTGAGTTTTGAACTAAGGAGTTCATGATCTGAGCCATAGTCAGCTCCTGGGTTTGTTTTTCCTGACTGTATAGAGCTTCTCCATCTTTGGCTGCAAAGAATATAATCAATCTGATTTTGGTATTGACCATCTGGTGATGTCCATGTGTAGAGTCCTCTATTGTGTCATTGGAAGAGGGTGTTTGCTATGACCAGCATGTTCTGTTGGAAACACAGTTAGCCTTTGCCCTGCTTCATTTTGTACTCCAAGGCTAAACTTGCCTGTTATTCCAGGTATCTCTTGACTTCCTACATTTGTATTTCAGTCCCCTAATATGAAGGAGAGTCTGAAATGCAGTACTTGGATGCAATCTCGAAAAACGACAGAATGATCTCTGTTCATTTCCAAGGCAAACCATTCAATATCATGGTAATCCAAGCCTATGCCCCAACCAGTAATGCTGAAGAAGCTGAAGTTGATCGGTTCTAAGAAGACCTACAAGACCTTTTAGAACTAACACCCAAAAAAGATGTCCTTTTCATTATAGGGGCCTGGAATGCAAAAGTAGGAAGTCAAGAAATACCTGGAGTAATGGGCAAATTTGGCCTTGGAGTACGGAATGAAGCAGGGCAAAGGCTAATGGAGTTTTGCCAAGAGAACACATTGGTCATAGCAAACACCCTCTTCCAACAACACAAGGGAAGACTCTACACATGGACATAACCAGATGGTCAACACTGAAAGCAGATTGATTATATTCTTTGCAGCCAAAGATGGAGAAGCTCTATATAGTCAGCAAAACAAGACGAGGAGTTGACTGTGGCTCAGATCATGAACTCCTTATTGCCAAATTCAGACTTAAACTGAAGAAAGTAGGGAAAACCACTAGACCATTCAGGTATGACCTAAATCAAATCCCTTATGACTATACAGTGGAAGTGAGAAATAGATTTAAGGGACTAGATCTGATAGACAGAGAGCCTGATGATCTATGGACAGAGGTTCGTGACACTGTACAGGAGACAGGGATCAAGACCATCCCCATGGAAAAGAAATGCAAAAAGATTGTCTGAGGAGGCTTACAAATATCTGTGAAAAGAAGAGAAGCAAAAAGAAAAGGAGAAAAGGAAAGATATTCCCATTTGAATGCAGAGTTCCAAAGAATACCAAGGAGAGATAAGAAAACCTTCCTCAGTGATCAATGCAAAGAAATAGAGGAAAACAACAGAATGGGAAAGACTAGAGATCTCTTCAAGAAAATTAGAGATATCAAGGGAACATTTCAAGCAAAGATGGGCTTGATAAAGGACAGAAATGGTATGGACCAAACAGAAGCAGAAGATACTAAGAAGAGGTGGCAAGAATATACAGAAGAACTGTACAAAAAAGATCTTCACGAGCCAGATAATCACAATGGTGTGATCACTCACCTAGAGCCAGACATCCTGGAATGTGAAGTCAAGTGGGCCTTAGAAAACATCATTATGAACAAAGCTAGTGGATGTGATGGAATTCCAGTTGAGCTATTTCAAATCCTGAAAGATGATGCTGTGAAAGTGCTGCACTCAATATGCCAGCAAATTTTGAAAACTCAGCAGTGGCCACAGGACTGGAAAAAGTCAGTTTTCATTCCAATCCCTAAGAAAGGCAATTCCAAAGAATGATCAAACTGCCACACAATTGCATTCATCTCACACACTAGTAAAGTAATGCTCAAAATTCTCCAAGCCAGACTTTAGCAATACGTGAATCGAGAACTTCCAGATGTTCAAGCTGGTTTTAGGAAAGGCAGAGGAAACAGAGATCAAATTGCCAATATCCGCTGGATCATGGAAAAAGCAAGAGAGTTCCAGAAAAACATCTATTTCTGCTTTATTGACTACGTCAAAGCCTTCGACTGTCTGGATCACAATAAACTGTGGAAAATTCTGAAAGAGATGGGAATACCAGACCACCTGACCTGCCTCTTGAGAAACCTGTATGCAGATTAGGAAGCAACAGTTAGAACTGGACATGGAACAACAGACTGCTTCCAAATAGGAAAAGGAGTAAGTCAAGGCTGTACATTGTCACCCTGTTTATTTAACTTATATGCAGAGTACATCATGAGAAATGCTGGGCTGGAAGAAGCACAAGCTGGAATCAAGATTGCCAGGAGAAATATCAATAACCTCAGATATGCAGATGACACCACTCTTATGGCAGATAGTGAAGAGGAACTAAAAAGCCTCTTGATGAAAGTGAAAGAGGAGAGTGAAAAAGTTTGCTTAAAGCTTAACATTCAGAAACTAAGATCATGGCATCTGGTCCCATCACCTGATGGGAAATAGATGGGGAGACAGTGGAAACAGTGTCAGACTTAATTTTGGGGGGCTCCAAAATCACTGCAGATGGTGACTGCAGCCATGAAATTAAAAGACGCTTACTCCTTGGAAGGAAAGTGATGACCAACCTAGACAGCATATTAAAAAGCAGAGACTTTACTTTGTCAACAAAGGTCTGTCTAGTCAAGGCTATGGTTTTTCCAGTGGTCATGTATGGATGTGAGATTTGGACTGTGAAGAAAGCTGAGTGCCGAAGAATTGATGCTTTTTAACTGTGGTGTTGGAGAAGACTCTTGAAAGTGCCTTGGACTGCAAGGAGATCCAACCAGTCCATCCTAAAGGAGATCAGTCCTGGGTGTTCATTGTAAGGACTGATGCTGAAGCTGAAACTCCAATACTTTGGCCACCTCATGCAAAGAGTTGTTGATTCATTGGAAAAGACTCTGATGCTTGGAGGGATTGGGGGCAGGAGGAGAAGGGGGCGACAGAGGATGAGATGGCTGGATGGCATCACCGACTCAATGTGCATCAGTGTGAGTAAACTCCGGGAGTTGATGATGGACAGGGAGGCCTGGTGTGCTGCGATTCATGGGGTTGCAAAGAGTCGGACACAGCTGAACAAATGAACTGAACTGAACTGAACTGAAGTGAAGATGAAGGAGACATCTTTTTTTGGTTTTAGTTCTAGAAGGTCTTGTAAGTTTTCATTAAACTGTTCAACTTCAGCTTTTTTTGGCATTAGTGGTTGGGGTATAGACTTGGATTACTGTGATACTGAATAGTTTCCCTTGGAAATGAGCCAAGATCATTCTGTCATTTTTGAGATTGCATCCAAATACTGCATTTTTGACTCTTTTGTTGACTTTTCTTTCTTTTTTGTTTTTTTGCAGCCAACAAAAACAAATTGGAGACTTGAAGCCAGGCCCCCTGAGGATAAGTCTTGCCTGGCTGTGCTAACTGGGCAAATTCCTGAACCTACTCTACTTTAGCTTCCTAAACTCTAAGTAAGACTATAATATCATAATTATAAGGGTGTGTACCTCCTAACATTGTTAAGAATATTAAATGAGTCAGTACATGCAGAATTTGTGACAGATCAATAGATATTGCCCATTATTAATAATGCTATCAGCTAGCCTCTACTTATGTTCTGCCTCACTTTTCTCCTTTGCATTTATCAGCACTGAGATTTCATTACATATGCACTGGCTTGCTTTTCAGCTTCTCTAGGAGAATTTCAGCTCCAGAAGGACAGATATTTTGTCTCTTGACGACTGTGACAGCCCCAGAATCTGCAACATTGCCTAAGAAGCTCTCAGTAGCTACTTGTTGGCTGGATGAAGGTGGGCTTCCCTGGTGGCTCAGTGGTAAAGAATCTACCTACCAAGCAGGAGACTTGGGTTCGATCCTGGGTGAGATCCCCTGGCTAAGGAAATTGCAACCCACTCCAGTATTCTTGACTGACAAATCCCATGGACAGAGGAGCATGGTGGGCTACAGTTCGTGGGGTTGCAGAAGAGTCAGATATGACAAACAGCAACAACATGAATGAAGACATAAGTGACTAACTGCATGACATATCTGTTCCTGTAAATTAGAAATTAAATTCATATGGACAAATAATTTATATATAAAACTGTTTTATTATTAAGTGTAATTGTAAAAAGGATATATTCTTATAACAATTAACTGGCTCCAAGATATCATATCACACTTTAAACAAAGGAAAGCACTGAAAAAGTTATAATTTAAGGAAAATAGAACAAATAATAACTATTCAAAACTATACATCTCAGTATAGAATACCTCAGATTGTTTTCGAGCTTGGGAAAATAATAGAATATAGCAAAACTGAAAAATAATAAACTGGGCTTATAAGGCATCCTGTTTCTATCATCATTGTGTGCACTATATGTAGTAGGTGCTGACGCCCCTCACAGGAGGTGAACATAGATGTCAAGTGGTTTCCAAATTTTGTGGAACTTTCTTACTTTTCAAAAAGAAAATCTAGTGTGGGTCAGAAGGAGACACTGAAATGCAACCAACAAATGGCAAAAAGCTTTTATTAGAGCAGGGCCAGAAGTAAAGGAAGTTCACCTAATACAAGGCCCAGGGAAATGGACATGTGACCTGTCTCCACTGCAAGGACTGAACCACGTGGTTCCTGATGCAGAGGCTGCTGACTCCTAGGTTTCTGTATCTTGGTTTCCTGTGTGATGAGACACACTTGTGTCCTAATAGAGACAGTATAAATGTCAGACATTTAACTGTATGATTTCTTCCCGGTTTTGACAGGACATTTTTGTTATTGTTTAGTTGCTAAGTCGTGGACCTTATGGATTGTAGCCCACCAGGTTCCTCTGTCCATGGGATTTCCCAGGCAAGAATATTGGGGTGAGTTACCATTTCCTCCTCCAGGGAATCTTCCCAACTCAGGGATCAACCCCACTTCTCCTCCCTTGCAGGCAGACTCTTTATCACTGAGCAACTGGGGAAGCCCCCATACTCTACTCTTAATTCCAAGTCCCAGTATCTAAGGTGTTTTGTTTTTGCTTTTTAATAGAAGCAACACATCAATGATTCATTTCCAGAGTTTTATCTACTATGAACTTTTAACCTCTGAGTGATAAATTGCTTCATCTTCAGGTACTACTCATGTTATATTTTGAAGCTGCCTTTGCTTTTTAGCATCCCAATAGCACTAATTTCTGATGAACTTTTATCAGTTTACAGTAAGTTGGCAAATTTTTAGTACATGAAAAATGTATTTTCAGCATATTTAGAAAAATAACCAAAATGAGACAGGCAGCATCCATAGGACTGTCTTCCTTCTGAATGTCCATCTCTGCCAAGGAAAAGGGATGAAAGAGAACTAGAAGACCTTAAAAAAATTTCTAAGCCATCTTTCCTTTTAATTGAAGTTCATAAAGAGGAAAACATAGTGGTTCCCTTACTCATTCTCAGGTTAACTCTGTGAGTTTGGGTTCACATATCCAGTTAGGCATCATTTACAAATTAATAACTAGAGTTTTTGGTTCACTTAAAAACTGACTTCATTGATTTAGTGACACCTCTTGATGAGGGTGAAGGAGGAGAGTGAAAAAACTGGCTTAAAACTCAACATTAAGAAAACTAAGATCATGGCATCCGGTCCCATCATTTCATGGCAAATAGAAGGGGAAAAGATAGAAGCAGTGGCAGATCTCCCTTTCTTGGACTCTAAAAGCAGTGCAGATGGTGACTGTAGGCTTGAAATTAGAAGACGATTGCTTCTTGGCAGGAAAACTATGACAGTGTGTTAAAAAGGAAAGATATCACTTTGCTTACAAAGGTCCGTATAATCAAACCTATTGTCTTTCCAGTAGTCCTTTACCGGTGCGAAAGCTGGACAATAGATGAGCGCTGAAGAATTGATGCTTTTGAATTGTGGTAATGGAGAACATTATTGAGAGTCCCTTGGTAAACAAGGAGATCAAACTAGTCAGTCTTAAAGGAAATCAACTCTGAATAGTCTCTGGAAGGACTGATGTTGAAGCTGAAGCGCCAATATTTTGGCTGCCTGATGCAAACAATTGACTCATTGGAAAAGAGATGCTGTGAAAGACTGAAGGCAGAGAAGAGGGAGACAGAGGATGAGATGGCTGGATGGCATCATCGATTCAATGGACATGAACTTGGGCAAACTCCAGGAGATTGTGAGGGACAGGGAAGCCTGGTGTGCTGTAGTCCGTGCGGTCACAAAGAGTCAGACGTGACTTAGAAACTGAACAAGAATAACTTAGAGTGATAAATCACCCCTTTTTCCAGAGTCTCTAGGAATTATTTCTTTATCACATTTCTATGTTTTTCAATGAATGATTTGGTAAGCTTTCTTTTAAAACGGTCTTAAGGAATCAATTCCTAGAGAAATATAATGATGGGATGATTTCTCTAAGTGATATCACCAAAGTTAACAGAGTTAATTCCAGAAACAGTACATGGAAACCACACACTTCACTTTGTGAAATAAACTCACATTGCTCTCTTTTTATAGAAAGTTCCAAATGTAGTTTAAATAGAAGTAGATCTTAGTATTATCTATCACTTCAGCATTTTTATAATTTAGATGAACATTGACTCTCTGTCCATGGAACAATATGTTGTAAAATTCTAGAGTAATGCTACCTGAGAATCTGTGAATAAAGGTCTCAATCTGGGAAACAAATAGAAAAATAATTTTCCAGTACTTCTAGTTACTTTTTTTTTTTAAGATGTGTCCCAATTTCACCATTAAATTTGTCCTATGAATTCAAGAGTAGTGGATCATCTTACCATTCTTTACATTTAATGGTTAAATGCTCTACACACCTCTTCTCTTTTAGAATTTTACTGTAAAAGACCCACAAACTTAAATGAAATTAGAGGTGCACTGCTTTTCAGGCAGGAGAAGGTGAAGAAATTGACCCAATTTAAGAAAACAAAATTCACATGCTGCTGAAAAGCAGGGTGGGTGTATAAAGACTCAGTGGTGACATCCTTCAGAAACCAGAATTACTGGCTAGAGATGGTCATACCTCCAAATCTGCCTGCTCACAGTCAAGGCTCATCTGTATATTACAGATTTCAGAGCCTCCCTGGAAGGGTGACACTAAATGACAAGCACACCAATTTAAACCGACATGAACAATCAATCTCTCAGATTTGTGTAACAACAAAAAATTTAAAAAATATGCCACACTTCTCTAAAATGAAAAGGTCAATCAAACATTTAGTAGTTACTTATGTAGTGTTTTCTCTGTGTTTTCCTCTAAGAGTTTCATAGTATCTGGTCTTACATTTAGGTTTTCAATCCACTTTGAGTTTATTTTTGTATACAGTATTAGGGAGTGTTCTAATTTTATTCTTTTACACATAGCTGTCCAGTTTTCCCACAGAACTTACTGAAGAGACCACCTTTTCTCCATTGTATATTCTCCCCTCTTTCATCATAGATTAGTGGACCACAGGTATGTGAGTTCATCTCTGGGTCTCTAGCCTGTTCCATTGATCTATATTTCTGTTTTTGTGCCCATGCCATGCCATCTTGATTACTCTAGCTCTGTATTGAACTAGCCAAAAAGTTCATTAATTTTTCCATAAAATCTCATTTAACAAACTTTTTGGCCAACGCAATAATATATTCTGAAGTCAGGGAACCTAATTTCCCCAGCTTTGTTTTTCTTTCTTAAGACTGCTTTGGCTACTTGGGGTCTTTTGTATTTCCATTAAAACTGTAAAATTTTTGGCTCTACTTCTATGAAAAATGCCATTGGTAATTGACAGGGATTGTATTGAATCTGTAGATTATTTGGGTAGTATAGTCATTTTCACAATATTGTTTCTTCCAATCCAAGAACATGGTGTATCCCTCCATCTGGTTTGCATCATCTTTGATTTCTTTTGTCACTATCTTGTAGTTTTATGAGTACAGGTCTTTTGCCTCCTTAGTTTATTCCTAGGTATTTTCTTCTTTTTGTTGCAATGGTAAATGAAATTGTTTTCTCAATTTCTCTTTCTGATCTTTCATTGTTAATGTAAAGGAATGCTCATTCTTACTTTTTAAAAACAAAAGACTGAGCTAGGTCCTAGGGGAAATCAGAAATTTGTCTATGGCTTAGAAGTCTGTTTTCCACCAGTAGAACTGATTTGTAAAATGAGTACAAGTACATAAAATAGTTTGTATTAAAATATAAACTGACAGAAACTTAATAGTCAAAAAAATGTTTTTTTCATGCAAGGGAAATTCATGGAAATTCAAAGAAGTGGGACAAGGGAAAACATGACACAAATAACAGAAAATTCTCTAGAAATGAACCTACCCATATAAAAACTGAATAATATGTAGTCATCATCACTAAGGTTCATTTGGCAACACCCTGTGCCAAGTGCTGTGACTGTATTAACCTGCCTAATGCTCATAATATTGAAATATCAGTAAGTGTGTGAATAGCATCTCCATTTTAGAGATAAAGCTGAGACACAGAGAAATTAAGTTAACTAGCACATAAGTATGAACATAATTATAGCCAGCTATTTCTATTAGTAACTAGCATCAGGACTGAACCCAGACAACTGGCTCCACAGTTCCTACTTTTAAACCAAGGCAAACAACATCCTGCCATGAGATTTGCCTGCCCAATAGGATTCACCTGCATAGGCTTTGGTCACACAACTAGTTGATGGCCAGACCAAGGCTACTTCTGTCTTCCCTCCAGCCCACCTCCCTGCCTCAAACCCACCCTGGGCCTAAACAAAAGTCCAACCAACTGAACAGAGGGGCACGTACACTGATGAACTAACTCTTCATAGAAACCTAGGTTAGGAGGCTACATTTAGAATTAAGACAGGTCAAAGGCCTCTGAGTAGAACAAGCAACCACTGGGAAATCTCCAGGGAAACTCATATCGAAAAACTTACTACTGAAGATATACCTGCTACATACCACAAAACCTCTTACATGTCACCAAAAGTTCACTGTAAGCTATACCATTAATTTCATTGAAGAGGATGTTTACATTTCACCAATTTGGAATTTTAATTAAGTTTTCACTACTATTTTAGGTAAACCTCAATGTATGGGCACATGCCAGAGTTCCATGATCTCACAAATGGATGGGAAATGAAGGAAAGAAAATGCACAATGATTCATTGCAAGAAGGTTCTTCTTAGAAGACAACCTGGTTTAATGTTATATAACACAACCAACGATTAAGCAACTACAACTAAAGTGATTTAGCAGCAACAACGAAACACATCAGCATTGAAAGTAGGGTGTTTCATGTGCCACACAACAAATGGATTCCTAAGTCATTGTGCACCATGAGTGTGCTTTTATCTTTCCACACACACATAAACTAGAATAAAAGTTTATATGCTTCTATATTCAGATTTTCTCTGGTAGAAGAAAAATATCAGTAGAGCATTTTATAGAAAATGAATCAATATGCACCATAATTTTCTTCCAAGCATCTCCTCCATTTTCAAATACCAAATGTAATCAGGCACTAAGCATGTTAACAAGACATATTGATTAAGAAACTCGATGTCTGACTTACCTATTGGATTTCTATCAAAGAACAATACCAGAGCTCTCAAAATAGAATCCAACATTTTGTTGTGCAAAGTTTGTGAAGAGTTAACAAGGATGTCGACTATCAACAGAGATCTTGTGATGCCAAAAAGGATGGTACCTACAGGTAGAACTGAAATAAAGAAACATCACTCAGCACAAGATCTCTGCCTCTCCTTCAATGATGCCAAAGCATGACAGGCAGTTTAAAAAGATTTTAAGCATTTTACTCTATGTCTGTGTGACAGTCACTCAGTTGTGTCTGACTTTGCAGCCCCATGGGCTGTAGCCTGTTCATGGAATTCTCCAGGCAAGAATACTGGGGTGGGTAGCCATTACCTTCTCCACGGGATCTTTCTGATCAAACCTGGGTCTCTCGCACTGCAGGCAGATTCTTTACTGTCTAAGCCACCAGGGAAGCCCATTTTATTCTATAATTTATATATAAATTCACATATAGGATATAGAATGTGTGTCTATATGTGTGTGTATAATGAACTCTATAAAATTCATTGTATCTACAAGATAAATTTCTAAAGAATATAAAAATCACTATTCCTTTTACTAAATAGAAACCACATGGGGAAAAAAATCAGGTGTAAACTATAGTTTCATTTTAGAGTTTCCTAACTCAGTTACAAATTCTCATAAAAGCTCAAAAGAAAAAAATATTATAAAAAGTAGTTGATCTTCTGTTCTATCTTCAAATCTTACTATTTACAACATGTCCCATAATCTAAAATTGAGGTATTCTTTGATAACAGCATGAATTAATACAGAACAAGAGAGATCATTTACCATTTCCTTGTAAATGGTAAATTTACATGGAAATTCACTTTCATGTAAAGTAGCTACTTCCATGCCAAAGCTGATTTAAAGACTATGAAATATCATATTAAGTTGCAAGTGGACAATCTTTTAAATAATTGAATTGCAAGGAAATACAAATTATATTTTAACTTGAGATAATCTAAACAAGCAAGTCATTTCTTACTGTTTTATAGAAACACAAAGCATTTGTAATTGAAAGTAATCATTTAAATTAATATTTTATTAATGACATAAATGGGTACCTGCTATGCATATAAAAATAAAAATACCCCTCTTCACATCTCTTGAACTCACAGTGCTAAATAGAATGGAGATAATTTCTGAAATAAAAACCCTATCAAGTATATTTTTTTCTCCTTCAGCTGACACATCACTGTTATTTTAGCTCTGGAAGCTGCTCAAATTCCTAATTCCATCAATAGGCATTTGCCTTAGCTCACCAAACTATATGAATGTATCATAGAATTTCTTCCTTCTTCCTTAAAGCCCCCATAGTCCACTAATTCAGAAGGTAAACAGATAATAGATTTCTGTTTCTTAGATCAGTGCAATAAACACCAAATTTAAATTAGTGAATTCTTACAAAAATAATTCTATCTTTGCAGAAAGCTTACATAAGCATTTCCCATGGGAATATTTAATATTTTAGATAAGGATTTCCTTTTAAAAGTATGTAATGCTACATACATTATAAGCACTCCAGTGAAAGCAGAGAGCTGTGTTAATATTCAACCAGCAAGTCAGATGTCAAATTAATCACACAATTGGGGACACGATAACACTGTGATCTTAAGGTAAGAAAAAAAGGAATCCTAATTCTCAGACACTGGGCTTTTCCCTGCTTAGGTAATTAGTGAGGCTCAAGTGATGAGCATTGTAGCAAAAGGGAGCTCTGCACACCTGTGCTGTGCCTGTGTGCTAAGTCACTTCAGTCATGCCCGACTTTGAGATCCCATGAACTGAAGCCTACCAGGCTCCTCTGTCCATGGGATTTTCCAGACAAGAGTAGTGGAGTGAGTTGCCATGTCCTCCTCCAGGGGATCTTACCGACCCAGGAATTGAACCCAGGCCTCTTATGTCTCTTGTATTGGCAGGCAGGTTCTTTATCACTAGTACTAGTTTTTTCCTCAAGGAAAGCCTGAGAGTGTACTTACTTGGGTGCACCATTGCTGCCAAAGGATTTCATCCAAGTTCAACAAATGCCAGGGTCTTTTTTTTTTTTAATTTATTTATATTAATTGGAGGCTAATTACAATATTTTAGTGGTTTTGCCACACAAAATAAAAAATATTAATTACATAAAAAAATAAAATAAAAAAACAAATGCCAGGGTTTATCAGACAAAATTGGAACAATCTGAACCACAAGGTGGGAATTTGACTCTAATCCTCTGGCCCATCCATATAATGATACAAGATTTAGCTAAAGGAACCTATTAGAATGGACAAACCACATATTTCCTGTGACTGATTTTCTAAATGTGCAATCCTGGTTTAGCTTCCAAAATTCAGTACAGAGCAAATTAAGAGTCTTCATTCACCCTCTTTCTTCTAGTAGATTTTTTTGACACATTATTTATTTTTGGCTGTGCTGAGTCTTCATTGCTGCACACAGGCTTTCTATAGTTGCAGTGAGCAAGGGTAAATCTCTAGTTGTGGTGCGTGGGCTTCTCATTGCAGTGGCTTCTCTTGTTGCAGAGCGTGGGCTCTAGGGTTTGTGGTCTTTAGCAGTTGCTGCATGTGGGCTCTAGACAACAGGCTCAGTAGTTGTGGTGCACGGGCTTAGTTGTTCCACAACAAGTGAAATCTTCCCGGACCAAGGATTGAACCCAGGTCCCCTGCATTGGCAGATGAATTCTTAACACCAGACCACCAAAGAAGTTCATTTTCTCGAACAATTATTCTCATTAATTTATAGAGTAAATGTGACTCAGACTCTTAATCTTTTAAGACGTTATTGAATTACTCCTGGAAGCCCTAGTTGCTCATACAGGCTCACTGTAAGTACCTCAGACTCTCAGATAATAGACCAGATGGCTTGATTTTACCTGAGTAAGCTATAAGGTACCAGGCAGGATTAGGCACCACAAGTACTTCTCCTTTTCCATGTGCTACGGCATACAGGCTACTCTCTTCATTTGCCCTATGGAATAGGGGAAAAAATACTATGTTATAGACAGAATTTAGATAAATAACAAAAATAATTACCCTCAATTTAGGATATGCATTTTATGCTGGAATATTGTTCCCAACTCACAGGGCCCTGTGTCCTTCTACCTTATAGAGTTTCAGTTTGAAACATGATGGTTCTCAAAACTGTGAGGAAGTTGCTGAGGGTCAGACATGGGGAGAGACCATGGGAAGGTCACATGCCACCAGCAGGAACTTTACTTTTTCTTCAGGAAAACTACAGGAGAGTCAGAAGAGGAGGCTGAACTAGCCCCATCTCTCCCCCCTGACTCTGGGAAAATGAGGCTTTGTGTAGATTTCACAGCACTTTGGGTCAGATCAGGAATCACTCACCAGTCTTGAAGCCACCAATCCTGCAGGCCATAGACAACCTGGAATAGAAAACAACAGTCACTCACACATTGACATTACTGAGCAGTCACACCCCACTCACTAGGATGGGGGATGAAAAGTCTCCAGAACATGGAGATGGTCCTTCCAGCTCAGGTCTGCACCAAGTCCCACACCCTAGATGACCACAGGTCAGGGAAGGCCACTGTTACATTTTAAAATCTTTAAAAGACATCCTTTTTTTTCCCGAGAAGCTCTCTGTCATATTCTCAGGACATCATGTACTCAAGCATAACTTATTCTGCTCCTCACAGAGTGTATTTCAGTGCAAATCCAAGTGGACTGCTAAATACTACAATGGCAGTATAAACTTTGAGTTTGGGGAAGGAAAAAAGATTGACAGGTACTGTGATGGTCAGTTTTCTATATCAGCTTGGCCAAACCAGTCTGCAGTGATTCAACCAAACACTCATCTAGAAATTGCCATGAAGGTGTTTTGTGAATGTGGTTCACATCCATCATTAGAACTGAAGTAGAGGAGATCGCCCTCAACACTGCAGTGGCCTCATCAGGTCAGTCAAAGCCCTGGAGAGCAAAACCTGAGGCTTCCTGGAGGAGGAAGGAATTCTGCCTCAAGACAGGAGGGCCAGCTCCTGCCTGAGGTTCCAGCCTGCAGACCTGCATTTTTGATTTCACATTCACCCAGATAGATCTCATAACCTCGTGAACCAGTTCTTTGACATAAATCTTGTCATATACATATTAAAAATAATAAAATAGTATAAATATCAAGTTGAAGGCACAAACCAAAATAAATGTCCTTATTTACCTGAGCTGTGATGTTTTCTAGAATAAGGAAAATGATGATAAACCAGTGAGTGCCAGCTGTGTAGTAATTCTCATAGGTCTTAAAACCAACTTTTCCTTCTGAACGACCCTCAAGTGATAGCATGACCTGTATATTCTCAGTCTGGGAGGGGAAAAAGGCAGAGAGAGACAAAATTTTAAATAATGAACCCAGAATTTCAAAAGTTTGAACAATGTCCTCCATTGCAAAGCGGTGGGGAAACAGACATATCTCACACAATGGAGTGCAGGATGGCTCATCTTCTATGGAGAAGGGTGTGGGAGTATCTGGCCAAACCACCTATGTGTTTACCCTTAGACCCAGCCATCCCACTCCTAGAAATCTAATAGAAAAATGAAAACATCATTAGCATGAGGCTATTCGCTACTGGGTGACTTTGCTTAAAGTCAATCATGACTCTAAGCATACACACAACATACCTAATTCAAGTACAAATGCAGAAGCTTATTCCAAAATGATACACAAAATGATATGAAGCTAATATATCCTTCTAGATGACTTGCCATGACTCATTGATGGAAACATAAAACATACTTAGGGTTCAAAATACTAGGCAAATGCAGTAAACTGAGTTTACCCAGTGAGTTGGAGTAATGTGAGTTTGGATAGCAGGAGGACAGCATATGATCCAAATCTATTTGGTTTCTGAGTTTCAGAGGGTAATTTCTGACTGTGGAATGTAAGGAACTAATCTGAATACTTACCAGAATCATCCAGGCTCCTGGGTCTGGATAGTGAGGGTTTGGATATTGAGGAATACCTGTGTATGTATGTAAGGGAGATCTAGTGAAATTAAAAGACACTTACTCCTTGGAAGGAAAGTTATGACCAACCTAGATAGCATATTAAAAAGGAGAGACATTACTTTGCCAACAAAGGTCCATCTAGTCAAGGTTACGGCTTTTCCAGTGGTCATGTATGGATGTGAGAGCTGGACTGTGAAGAAAGCTGAGTGCCGAAAAATTGATGCTTTTGAACTGTGGTGTTGGAGAAGACTCTTGAGAGTCCCAGTGCATCCTAAAGGAGATCAGTCCTGAGTGTTCATTGAAAGGACTGATGCTGAAGCTGAAACTCCAATACTTTGGCTACCTCATACAAAGAGTTGACTCATTGGAAAAGACCCTGATGCTATGAGGGATTGGGGACAGGAGGAGAAGGGGCAACAGAGGATGAGATGCCTGGAAGGCATCACCAACTCGATGGACATGAGTTTGAATGGACTCCGGGAGCTGGTGTTACACAGGGAGGCCTGGTGTGCTGCAATTCATGGGGTTGCAGAGTCAGACACAACTGAGCGACTGAACTGAACTGAGTGCATTTCTAGGCTTCCCTAGTAACTCAGCAGTCAAGAATGCACCTGCAATGCAGGAGATACGGCTTTGATCCTTGGGTCAGGAAGATCCTCTGGAGAAGGAAATAGCGACTAACTCCAGTATTCTTGCATGGGAAACCCTATGGATAGAGGATCCTAACAGGTCATAGTTCATGGAGTTGCAAAAGAGGTGGACTTGACTTAGTGACTAAACAACAACAGTAATTGTATTTCTGTCTGGAGGACTTGAACACATTATAGAGTCCCAGGAGCCAAGGATGTCCTGGACTCTATACTGGCCACTGGGCATTCAAGGTGGATAAGATGTGGATCTCAGTCTTGAAAGATAAGAAAAGAAAATGGGAACTAACTCCAGAGTCTGCTATGTGCTAGGTCCTTTGCACAGGGTATCTCTGGCCTATCACAAACAATCTGACCATAGGGCAAAATAATACTATTAGTCATCTGCAATGCCAGAACATCCCAACATATAAAAATGATAGCTGATTTAAAGGCTTCCCCAGTGGCTCAGTGGTAAAGAATCTGTCTGCCAATGCAGAAGATACAGATTTGATACCTGGGCCAGGAAGATCCCCTAGAGAAGAACCCACTCCATTATTCTTGCCTGGGAAATCCCATGGATAGAGGAGCCTGGCAGGCTACAGCCTATGGAGTCACAAAGAGTCAGACACAACTGAGTGACTGAGCACTGAACATACACGTAGCTGATTTAATGTGGCCATAGTAAGACTCAGTCTAAAGGGAGTCTTCATATGAAACTTCTAGATGAATAATGGGAGCCAGGGGCCACCAGGGAAAACATGATTTAACCATGATAAACTGAAGAGTTCTCGTATCAGACTGAGAAACATATAACCAGGAATTCATAGCAGTGAACTCACTACTGATCTCTCTAAGAGTCTCTATCCTAAACCTAAGGGAAAACCCTAATCAGGCTTGCTCCCTCCATGTTCTTTTAATTCTACCAATTCCCTGAATTAAGACTTTGGATCTGAGGACCTACTTCAGAACAAAGGAAGATGTCAGAATGAAGGTCCATGAGGCCAAGAGAGAACAGATCAGGGCATGATGTAGGATGAGAAACTCACATCTTGGTCCTCTGTAGCAGCATCTTTCACCAAGGAGCTGGAAGACTCTTGAGACTGAACTGAAGGTTCAGAAGAGGTCTGATTCTCCACTGAAGATGGTTTACCCTCCTCCTTCTTCTTTAAAAGGGAATCACAATATACCCAGGATTTCAGAAACTCACTGTAAGTCCCCTCTTGCACCATCTCACCCTAAAATAAAAATAAAGAATTTGAGAGGAATGCATTTGCATTTGATAATACTAATCTAATATAAATAGTAATCAAGATTTTAAAATTGTGATTTTCCCAAGAAAATGATCCCTATGTTTGGAATTCTGTTTGACAAATAGGTCAGCTCAACTCAACACAGAATTGAACATTCTGTTCTCTGCCAAACCCTCCCTTAGGTGCTGGGGGACATGAAAGAAACATGTGCTCAAGTCACTGACATAACTACCATGGGTACTTGGGGAAGCAAGAAGTACAGAGGTTGGTGAAGGATCAGCACAGTCTCTAGACAACATGGGAGTTGAGAGAAGCCTCATGTGGCAAGCAGAATTTTAGAAAACAGTCAATTGAGGGGATGTCCAGGAAAGAAATTTAACCTTGAGCCAGAGATGGGCATAACCATATCTGCACAGGTAGGAGTCACTCATCAAATCCTTGTTGACCATTGTCAGTCACAGTTTCACATCCCCTGCTGGGAAAGGATGTGTAGGAAGTAGCCATGAACTGAGAACACCCAGGAGCTAAGTCTTCACGGCCTCTAAAACTTCCCCACAAACGGAGGAAGTTCCTAACTGAAAATTCAATATTCCATCTGATAAAGTAACTAAGCAAGGAGGCCATAAGACTGGGTAGCTCTATTACACACCAGTCAGGATGGCTGCTATCCAAAAGTCTATAAGCAATAAATGCTGGAGAGGGTGTGGAGAAAAGGGAACCCTCTTACACTGTTGGTGGGAATGCAAACTAGTACAGCGACTATGTGGAGGAATCTCCACAGTGTGGAGATTCCTTTAAAAACTGGAAATAGAACTGCCATATGACCCAGCAATCCCACTCCTGGGCATACACACCGAGGAAACCAGATCTGAAAGAGACACGTGCACCCCAATGTTCATCGCAGCATTGTTTATAATTGCCAGGACATGGAAGCAACCTAGATGCTCATCAGCAGACGAGTGCATAAGGAAGCTGTGGTACATATACACAATGGAATATTACTCAGCCATTAAAAAGAATTCATTTGAATCTGTTCTAATGAGATGGATGAAACTGGAGCCCATTATACAGAGTGAAGTAAGCCAGAAAGATAAAGACCAATACAGTATACTAATGCATATATATGGAATTTAAAAAGATGGTAATGATAACCCTATATGCAAAACAGAAAAAGAGACACAGATGTACAGAATAGACTTTGGGACTCAGTGGGAGAAGGTGAGGGTGGGATGTTCAGAGAAAATAGCATTGAAACAAGTATACTATCAAGGGTGAAACAGACCACCAGCCCAGGTTGGATGCATGAGACAAGTGCTCGGGGCTGGTGCACTGGGAAGACCCAGAGGCATGGGATAGGGAGGTAGGTGGGAGGGGGGATCAGGATGGGGAACACATGTAAATCCATGGCTGATTCATGTCAATGTATGGCAAAAACCACTACAATACTGTAAATTCATTAGCCTCCAACAAATAAAAATAAATGAAAATTTAAAAAAAAGACTGGGTAGCTCTAATAGTTTGGGAACATGTATTAGCAAACCAAAGCCTAAGAATCGGTGCACTCAAATCTGAGAAAAAATTCAAGATCAATCAATCACAAACAGCCAACCAGGTTTCCCCAAGTCAAGCAACTGCTTAAGCGACAGCTGATCTAATCTTTTTCTTTGAACATGTGTGACAAATCATTGCACTTTTCAAAACAAGTGGTGCTGGGAAAACTGGTAAACCACTTGTAAAAGAATGAAACCCGAACACTTTCTAACACCATACACAAAAATAAACTCAAAATGGATTAAAGATCGAAATGTAAGGTCAGAAACTATTAAACTCCTAGAGGAAAACATAGGCAAAACACTCTCTGACATAAATCACAGCAAGATCCTCTATGACCCACCTCCCAGAGTAATGAAAATAAAAGCAAAAATAAATAAATAGGACCTAATTAAACTTAAAAGCTTTTGCACAATGAAGGAAACTATAAGAAAGGTGAAAAGAAGCCTTCACAATGGGAGAAAATAATAGAAAACATAAGAACTGACAAAGAATTAATCCCCCAAATATACAAGCAACTCATGCAGCTCCAAACCAGAAAAATAAATGACCCAATGAAAAAATGGACCAAAGAACTAAACAGACATTTCTCCAAAGAAGACATGCAGATGGCTAACAAACACATGAAAATATGCTCATCACTCATTAACAGAGAAATGCAAATTAAAACCACAACAAGGTACCATCTTACACCAGTCAGAATGGTTGCCATCAAAAAGTCTACAAATGCCAAAGCAAACCAAACCAAAGAGGCAGAGATATGAAGTCTACCTTAAAAAATAATTCAGAATAATGATAGTAAAAATGAACCGGATGCATGAGACAAGTGCTCAGGGCTGTTGCACTGGGAAGACCCAGAGGGATGGAATAGGGAGGGAGGTGGGAGGGGGGATCAGGATGGGGAACACATGTAAATCAATGGCTGATTCATGTCAATGTATGGCAAAAACCACTACAATACTGTAAATTCATTAGCCTCCAACAAATAAAAATAAATGAAAAATAAATGTATAAATAACAAAATAACAAAATCTTGAAAACAAAATAGAGTTACAGATAAATAGCCTGGGGACAAGGATTGAGGAGATGCAATAAATGTTTAACAAGGACCTAGAAGAAATTTAAAAAGTCAATCAATAATGAATAATGCAATAAATGAGATCAAAAACATTCTGGAGGGAACCAACAGTAGAATAATGGAGGCAGAAGATAAGATAAGTGAGGTAGAAGATAGAATGGTAGAAATAAATGAAGCAGAGAAGAACAAAGAATTAAAAGAAATGAGGGCAACCTCAGAGACTTGCAGGAGAATGTTAAATGCCCCAACATTTGAATCATAGGAGTCCCAGAAGAAGACAAAAAGAAAGACCATGAGAAAATACTCGAGGAGATAATAGTTGGAAACTTCCCTAAAATGGGGAAGGAAATAGCCACCCAAGTCCAAGAAACCCAGAGACTCCCAAACAGGATAAACCCAAGGCAAAACACCCCAAGACATATATTAATCAAATTAACAAAGATCAAACACAAAGAACAAATATTAAAAACAGCAGGGGAAAAACAACAAATAACACACAAGGGGATTCCATAAGGAAAACAGCTGATCTTTCAATAGAAACTCTTCATGCCAGAAGGGAATGACAGGACATACCTAAAATGATGAAAGGGAAAAACCTACATCCCAGATGACTGTACCCAGCAAGGATCTCATTCAGATATGAAGGAGAATTCCAACACTTTATGGACAAGCAAAAGCTCACAGAATTCAGCACCACCAAACCAGCTCTTCAATAAATGCTAAAGGATATTCTCTAGACAGGAAACACAGAAAGGGTGTATAAACTTGAACCCAAAACAACAAAGTAAATGGCAATGGGACAATACTTATCAATAATTACCTTAAATGTAAATGGGTTGAATGCCCCAACCAAAAGACAAAGACTGGCTGAATGGATACAAAAACAAGACCCCTATGTATGCTGTCTACAAGAGACCCACCTCAAAACAAGAGACCCACCTCAAAACAAGGGACACATACAGACTGAAGGTGAAGGGCTGGAAAAAGATATCACACACAAATAGAGCCCAAAAGAAAGCAGGAGTAGTGATACTCATATCAGATAAAATAGACTTTAAATAAAGGCTGTGAAAAGAGACAAAGAAGGACACTACATAATAATCAAAGGATCAATCCAAGAAGGAGATATAACAATGATAAATATATACGCACCCAACATAAGAGCACCACAATATGTAAGACAAATGCTAACAAGTATGAAAGAGAAAATTAACAGTAACACAATAATAGTGGGAGACTTTAACACCCCACTTACACCTATGGATAGATCAACTAAATAGAAAATTAGCAAGGAAACACAAACTTTAAATGATACAATGGACCAGTTAGACCTAATTGATATCTATAGGACATTTTACCCCAAAACAATGAATTTCACCTTTTTCTCAAGTGCACATGGAACCTTCTCCAGGATAGATCACATCCTGGGCCATAAATCTAGCCTTGGTAAATTAAAAAAAATTGAAATCATCCCAAGCATATTTTCTGACTACAATCCAGTAAGATTAGATGTCAATTACAGGAGAAAAACTATTAAAAATTCCAATATATGGAGGCTGAACAACACGCTTCTGAATAACCAACAAATCACAGAAGAAATCAAAAAAGAAATCAAAATAGGCATAGAAATGAGTGAAAATGAAAACACAACAACCCAAAACCTATGGGACACTGTAAAGAGCAGTGCTAAGGGGAAGGTTCATAGCATTACAGGCTTACCTCAAGAAACAAGAAAAAGGTCAAATAAATAACCTAACTCTACACCTAAAGCAACTAGAAAAAGAATAAATGAAGAACCCCCCAGTTAGCAGATGGAAAGAAATCTTAAAAATTAGGGCAGAAATAAATGCAAAAGAAACAAAAGAGACCATAGCAAAAATCTAAAAGCTGGTTCTTTGAGAAGATAAATAAAATTGACAAACCATTAGCCAGATTCCTAAAGAAACAAAGGGAGAAGAATCAAATCAACAAAATTAGAAAATGAAAATGGAGAAATCACAACAGACAACACAGAAATACAAAGGATCATAAGAGACTATTATCAGAAACTATATGCCAATAAAATGGACAACTTGGAAGAAATGGAAAAATTCTTAGAAAAGTATAAGTTTTCAAAACTGAACCAGGAAGAAATAGAAAATCTTAACAGATCCATCACAAGCACGGAAATCGAAACTGTAATCAGAAATCTTCCAGAAAACAAAAGCCCAGGACCAGACAGCTTCACAGCTGAATTCTACCAAAAATTTAGATAAGAGCTAACACCTATCCTACTCAAACACTTCCAGAAAATTGCAGAGGAGGCCACCATTCTATGAGGCCACCATTGCCCTAGTACCAAAACCAGACAAAGATGCCACAAAAAAATAAAACTACAAGCCAATTATCACTGATAAACATTGATGCAAATATCCTTACCAAAATTCTAGCAAACAGAATCCAACAACATATTAAAAAGACCATACATCATGACCAAGTGGGCTTTATCCCAGGGATGCAAGGATTCTTCCATATCCACAAATCAATCAATGTAATACACCACATTAACAAATTGAAAGATAAAAACCATAAGAATATTTCAATAGATGCAGAGAAAGCCTTTGAAAAAATTCAACATCCATTATGATAAAAACCCTCCAGAAAGCAGGAATAGAAGGAACATACCTCAACATATATGACATATATTATGTCGTAATATATATGACAAACCCACAGCAAACATTAATCTCAATGGTGAAAAATTGAAAGCATTTCCCCTAAAGTCAGGAACAAGACAATGGTGCCCACTCTCACCACTACTATTCAACATAGTTTTAGAAGTTTTGGCCACAAATAGAAGGAAAAGAAATGAAAGGAATCCATATTGGAACAGAAGAAGTAAAATTCTCACTGTTTGCAGATGACATGATCTTCTACATAGAAAACCCTAAAGACTCCACCAGAAAATTACTACAGCTAATCAATAGATATAGTAAAGTTGCAGGATATAAAATTAACACACAGAATATTCCTTGCATTCCTATACACTAACAATAAGAAAACAGAAAGAGAAATTCAGGAAACAATTCCATTCACTATTGCAATGTAAAGAATAAAATACTTAGGAATGTATCTACCTAAAGAAACAAAAGACCTATATATAGAAAACTATAAAACACTGATGAAAGAAATCAAAGAGGTCACAAATTGATGGAGAAATATACCATGTTCTTGGATTGGAAGAATCAATATAGTGAAAATGAGTATATGATCCAAAGCAATCTATAGATTCAATGCAATCCCCATCAAGCTACCAACGGTATTTTTCAGAGAACTAGAACAAATAATTTCACAATTTTTATGTAAATACAAAAAAACCTTGAATAGCCAAAGTAATCTCGAGATAGAAGATTGGAACTGGATGACCCAGAGGGATGGGATGGGGAGGTAGGTGGGAGGGGAGTTTGGAATGGGGGGACACATGTACACCCATGGCTGAGTCATGTCAATGTATGACAAAAGCCATAATATTGTAAAACAATTAGCCTCCAATTAAAATAAATTAATTTTTAAAATACAAGCAAGATATAATAAATAAATAAATAAATAACATGCAATGTTTTCACTATTTTCTGACCCCATGAAACCAGACTCAACTGATTTACTCAGTGACAAACAAAATATTAGGAAAGAATTTCAGGATGCAAACTGAACCAAGGGAAGCTCTCCAAGGAGAGTGGTTTGTAGGGAGGGAGGTCTGGTCTTCAACACACCTTGAGTGCTAGCAAGATCCACAGACTTGTAGAAACTACTTACATATTTCAGTATCAGAATCTGACTTGCATCTTTTATGTACTGCAACTGATGAGTCACTAAGATTGTGATCTTTTCATGCAAGACTTGGAAAATACACCTACAAATGTAAAAAGTACAGTATACAAAAGCATGAATGGGGGTGCTCCAAACAAAAAACTTCTATTTTGAAAACACAGTAAGACAAAAACAACACAGCAAAGATCTGTAGTTTAAATATCAAATAAATAATACAAATTAAATACAAACATAAATCAACAATACTGACTAGGTTCTAAATTTCATTAGCAAACTTGAATCCACTAAAAACAAAATTCTAAAAAACAGTCCAGTGAAGATTGCACCAACAGCTAAGTTTTTTCCCCAAAAACAGAGCTTAACAATTATTTACATGTTTCATAAAGAAAAACAATTGAGCAATACTGAGATTCCAAAACTTGACTGAGCTAAAAGATTATTTTATTGCAAGTCTTCTTTCATTAGGACTGAACACCTTCCAAACATGAAAATGAAAGAACAGAATCAAATGGCCCAAATCACAGTGGAAAATCATCCAATGGCTCAAAAGACACACCAATTCTCTTAGCCAAGACATGTGTATGAACAGGACACCCAAGATGGCTATTCTCTTGTTCTCCGTACATCCCCTGCTGAACCAGTGGCTGCTTCACCTATACCCCCTCACACAACTTACCTTCCTATATACTTGCTCCAGGCTTTCCAGGTAATGACTGCTCTAGCTTTAGATCAGAACCCTCCACTTAACTTGTCAAAGGGGTGGGAGGAACATGACCATCTGCTGGTTTCTATGGTAATCAACCAGCCCCTTATATTAGTTCTCCTATAATCAGTAGTTCAGCATTCATACTAAGTTCCTTGACTAACACTTTTTTTCAGATTTAGTACTAAAGCTTTTAAGTAGAATTTTTTCTCCTTAATTCATAATTACCTACCAATAGTCCCCAAAGGCAGATGTTAATCAAATCTGATGGGCTGCTATGTCCAACATGGAGCAACCCAAAAGCTATAAAATGTTTTCTTCCTAACATTCTATCACAGATGAGGTAATATAAATAATTACAACTAAGTGATCATGTGATGGCCTTGGAGTTTTCCTAAATAATGCTTTTATCCAAATCACTAGAAAGATACACTATTTTCCAAGTTTTTAAAGATTTTCAAGTCATGCTACAGAAATGATTGAGTCAGAAGCCAGTTGTAAACAGTTATCCCTATATAAGAGTTATGTTACATGCACCCCAATGTTCATCGCAGCACTGTTTACAATTGCCAGAACATGGAAGCAACCTAGATGCCCATCAGCAGATGAATGGATAAGGAAGCTATGGTACATATACACAATGGAATATTACCCAGCCATTAAAAAGAATTCATTTGAATCAGTTCTAATGAGATGGATGAAACTGGAGCCCATTATACAGAGTGAAGTAAGCCAGAAAGATAAAGACCAATACAGTATATTAATGCATACATATGGAATTTAAAAAGATGGTAATGATAACCCTATATGCAAAACAGAAAAAGAGACACAGATGTACAGAACAGACTTTGGGACTCTGTCGGAGAAGGCGAGGGTGGGACGTTCTGAGAGAATAGCACTGAAACAAGTATACTTTCAAGGGTGAAACAGACCACCAGCCCAGGTTGGATGCATGAGACAAGTGCTCAGGGCTGGTGCACTGGAAAGACCCAAAGGGATGGGATGGAGAGGGAGGTGGGAGGGGGGGATCAGGATGGGGAACACATGTAAATCCATGGCTGATTCATGTCAATGTATGGAAAAAACCACTATGATATTGTAAAGTAATTAGCCTCCAACTAATAAAAATAAATGAAAAAAACATAAAATAATTTAAAAAAGAGTTGTGTTAATCCTGTAGTTCACATATAATTATATATAAGTGCTCTGTTATGAAGGGACAGCTGCCATGGGGGATGGTACACAAATGAAACAGACGGAGTACCCACTTTCAGTCATTCAATCGGCAGAGGTTTGCTGAGGAGCCAGGCACTGTCCTAAGTGCTGAGGACCCACCCACAGGTCAAGATAGAAGACAATACTCTGCACCATGTACAGGGGGACACACTAAGTAAGCATAGAAAATGCACCATCGGGCCATGATGTGTGATCTGAAGGAAAAGCAAGGCAGGCTGCTGTCTTAGATGGAGTGACACCAGAGACCTGAGGCTATCTGGGGAAATATTCCTGGAAGAAGACACAGCAGGTGCAGGGGTCCTGGGATGGAACCTGCTGGGTGGAGGTACCTTCTGGCATTCACAGCTTATGTGGGGTGCTGCTGCTGCTGCTGCTAAGTCACTTCAGTCATGTCCGACTGTGCAACCCCATAGATGGCAGCCCACCAGGCTCCCCCGTCCCTGGGATTCTCCAGGCAAGAACACTGGAGTGGGTTGCCATTTCCTTCTCCAATGCATGAAAGTAAAAAGTGAAAGTGAAGTCACTCAGTCATGTCCGACTCCTAGTGACCCCAGTGGACTGCAGCCTACAGGCTCCTCCATCCATGGGATTTTCCAGGCAAGAGTACTGGAGTAGGGTGCCATTTCCTTCTCTGTATATGGGGTGGGGGGGACTCCATAATGGTAAGATGTGGCACTTGACAGCATATTAAAAATCAGAGACATTACTTTGCCAACAAAGGTCTCTATAGTCAAACCTATGGCTTTTCCAGTAGTCACATATGAATTTGAGAGTCAGACCATAAAGAAATCTGAGCACCAAAGAAGAGACACTTTTGAACTGTGGTGTTGGAGAAGACCCTTGAAAGTCCCTTGGACAGCAAGGAGATCAAACTAGTCAATCCTAAAGGAAATCAACCCTGAACATTTAATTTGAAGGACTGATGCTGAAGCACCAATACTTTGGTCACCTGATGCGAAGAGCAGAGTCATTGGAAAAGACCCTGAAGCTGGGAAAGATTGAAGGCAGGAGGAAAAGGGGACAACAGAGGATGAGATGGTTAGACAGCATCACAAACTCAATGAACATGAATCTGAGCAAACTCTGGGATATAGTGGAGGACAGAAGAGTCTAAGGTGCTGCAGTTCATGAGGTCTCAAAGAGTTGGACACAACTTAATGACTGAACAACAGCAGCAGCGAACTGAGGGCAGTGGGAAGACAGAGAGCACAGGCTCCCCCAGGAGGAACATGAGAAAACAGCAGGTCCCATCTTGCACCTTCCTTCTGGGTCCTGGCACACTGTTCCCTGGCTCTGGGACAGATGGACTAGTATGTGCAGACAGAAAGGGGTGAGAAAAGACCCCACAGAGCCAGCACAGCTGGATACCAAAGGGGAGTGGGGACAAGCTGGAAAGGCTGATGGGGGCAGATGGCAAGGCAGCCTGTTCTCTGTTTGAGGACCTGGAGCTGCATCCTGAATATGAAGGGGGATGGGGGCCTGTTAAGAGCTGGAGCAGGAGGGTGAGCTGTGAAGACAGGAGTGTGGGAATCTGATCAGGACAGACCTGAAGACTTGATACAGGAGGCGGGGGTCTGGGATGTAGGGCTGAACCAGGATGGGATCCTTTGCTGGACACAGGTGACACTGTATCAGTTCACCTAAGAGCTCTAACACTCCATAAGAGGTAGAACCCACTTAATGTCTACAATATAAAGTTGTAAAACTCACAAACCTTAAAAACCTTGGACATAGATTCATGAATGAAGGGAACTGTTAATGGCAAGTTTTTAATACAAAACACTCCCCATTACTTAGCTTTGACATGACTACCATCTCTCATAGCATGTTGTTCCATCCAAATTTCTAACTTGAGAACATTCTACACTTGCTGCTGAGTGATCTCCTAAATTAAATTCATGTTCCCTGCACTTGTTGTTCATTGTTCAGTTGCTCAGTCATGTCTGACTCTTTGCAACCCCATGGACTGCACCACACCAGACTTCCCTATCCTTCACCATCTCCCAGAGTTTACTGTGACTCACATCCACTGAGTCAGTGATGCCATCCGATAATCTCATCCTCTATAGTCCTCTTCTCCTCCTGCCTTCAGTCTTTCCCAGCATCAGAGTCTTTTCCAATGAGTCAGCCCTTTGCATCAGGTGGCCAAAGTACTGGAGCTTCAGCTTCAGCATCAGTCCTTCCAAAGAATATTCAGGGTTGATTTCCTCTAAGATTGACTAATTTGATCTCCTTGCAGTCCCTGCCCTAAGTTTCCCCAGAGAACATATTTCTGATTAGCAAATAATAATCAACAAGATCGCTTCTATCAAGTATATATTCAAAGACTGGAGAGGACTTTATAAACACCTCCTGTGTTCTAAGAAAAACTTGAGAGAGATTTTGTGATCAACACACTGGTACTTGGCAATCTGAATGCCTTCCTCTCCCCTCCCTGTGACATGGATGCAATGACCAGCAGAAACTTCCTGGAGTGATGGCAATCTTGTGTAGATACAAGACAGGTGGCAGACATTTGCAAGTTTAGGGCAGGGTGAACAGGAACAGGAAAGCTGAGCTACTCATGATGCCAGGAGGGTGGGGAGTGGGGAATCCCTGTCACAGCACTAGCACCTGTCACTGAACTCATGACAAGACACAAGGCACTTCTCTAAGGAAAAATTCATTAACTGAGGATGAGGAGAGCGTGCGGAAGGGGCAGTCAAATCAGGGAACTGGAAGCCATGCCACATGTCAGCCTCCCTGCTCTCTCATGTTCTCAAAGATTCAGTGCTACTGTGCACCTTTGTGTGTACATGTGTTAAAAAATACATAATATGAAATTTACCACTTTAATCATTTTTAAGTGTATAGCTCAGTGGCATTAAGTCTATTTACACTGTTGTGCAGCCATTGCCATCACTCATCTCCAGAGCTCTTTCATCACCTCAACAACTAAGCGCAAGTTAAACAGACTTTGATGACATCTGCCCCACAACCTGTGCTAGTGGATGTGGAATCCCAGCTCCTGGTGTCCAGAGCACAGAGCTCCTCACATGGCTCCCTCTCACACAACTGACTCTGCTCAAGACTCTTTACTTTGCTATTTAGAACCTGTTGTGAATGAATTCTGTCCCCTTCAAAATTCACATGTTAGCTTCCTGTATTTTAGAATTTAGTGATAGGATCTTTAACAAGGCAACTGTCACCCTTAATTAGGGTGAGCCTAATCCAATCAGACTAGTGTCATTAGAAGGGGAGATTAGGACTTAAGGACAGAAGTAAGGAGAGGGGTGCATGTGAACAGAGGGAAGACCATGTGAGGAAACATCAAGGAGGATGTCAAGTCTTCAAAACTGTAAGAAAATAAATTTCTGTTCTTTAAGCACTGTCCTGCCCCCAACCCCCATCTGTGACAGCCTGCTAGAGAAGATGTTTGTGTCCTCAACAATTCATATGTCAATACCTAATTCCCAATGCGATGTTACTAGAAATGGGACTGTTGGGAGGTGACCAGGTCATGAGGGTATAGCCTCTGTGAATGGCATTCAGTTCAGTTCACCTGCTCAGTCATGTCCCACTCTTTGCCACCCCATGGACTGCAGCATGCCAGGCCTCCCTGTCCATCACCAACTCCTGGAGTTTACCCAAACTCATGTCCATTGAGTCAGTGATGCTATCCAACCATCTCATCCTCTGTCCTTCACTTCTCCTCCTGCCTTCAATCTTTCCCAGCATCAAGGTCTTTTCCAATGAGTCAGTTTTTCACATCAGGTGGCCAAAGTACTGGAGTTCCAGCTTCAACATCAGTCCTTCCAGTGAACATTCAGGACTGACTTCCTTTAGAATGGACTGGTTGGATCTCCTTGCTGTCCAAGGGACTCTCGAGAATCTTCTCCAACATCACAGTTCAAAAGCATCAATTCTTTGGTGCTCAGCTTTATAGTCCAACACTCACGTGACTACTGGAAAAACCATAGCTTTGACTATAGAGATCTTTGTTGGCAAAGTAATGTCTCTGCTTTTTAATATGCTCTCTAGGTTGGTCATAAATTTTCTTCAAAGGAGCAAGGGTCTTTTAATTTCATGGCTGCAGTCACTATCTGCAGTGATTTTGGAGCCCAAAAAAATAGTCTGTCACTGTTTCCACTGTATCCCCATCTATTTGCCATGAAGTGAAGGGACTGGATGCCATGATCTTAATTTTCTGAATGTTGAGTTTTAAGCCAACTTTTTCACTCTCCTCTTTCACTTTCATCAAGAGGCTCTTTAGTTCTTCTTTGCTAATTCCCTAATGCCATAAGGGTGGTGTCATCTGCATGTCTGAGGTTCTTGATATTTCTCCTGGCAATCTTGATTCCAGCTTGTGCTTCATCCAGACTGACATTTTGTATGATGTACTCTGCATATAAGTTAAATAAGCAGGGTGACAATATACAGCCTTGACGTACTCCTTTCCCTATTTGGAACCAGTCTGTTGTTCCATGTCCAGTTATAACTTTTGCTTCCTGACCTGCATACAGATTTCTCAAGAGGTAGGTCAGGTGTTCTGGTATTCCCATCTCTTGAAGAATTCTCCACAGTTTGTTGTGGTCCACACAGTCAAAGACTTTGGTATAGTCAATGAAGCTGAGGTAGATGTTTTTCTGGAACTCTCTTGCTTTTTCAATGATCCAATGGATGTTGGCAATTTGATCTCTGGGACTAGTGTCCTTATAAAAGTAATGCACATGGCTCCCTCATGTCTTCCACACTGTGAGGATATAGGAAATAGGCCCTCACCAGGCACAAATCTACCAGCACCCTGACCTTGGACTTCCCCAGGCTCCAGAGCCGAGAGAGGTAAATTTCCATTAGACTAAACCACCCAGGCTGTGGTCTCCTGTGAGAGCAGCCTGGATGGACACAGCCCGAGCAACTAACACAGGACGTGACAGCAAGAATTCCCAAATAGCTTCTCTCTGCCGAACACCCCTCCTCCTCCAGGTAAGGACGTGCCTGCCGTTCTCACAGCCCTGCTTCCTCCTCCCTCCATACCTGTGCTTCTACTCACCCTTCAGCAAAAGAACTGGGTCCTCTTCTCAGCCTCCACATACCTGCCCAGCCTGCAGGCCCCCAAAGCACTTTCCACCCAGCCCCAGACACAGAGAGCTTTCCAACTTCAGTGAAAGCCTCTAGCTGCCACTTTTGCTTTCATTTAGCATTTTCTATCCTGTATCAAAACCCTCTCAAACCTGAGTAGGCTGACCTTTCACCAGGCATCCGTCTTAACAAGCTCCACATAGAGACAGGTTCCTTAGAGGCAGGAATGAGAGCTGGGCATTCTTGTCTCCCTTATTCTGCCCAGTGTGGGTCCTTCACCTCTCCTGGCTCACTGTCCTCCTTGTAAACTAAGAGGTTTTGTGCAATAACATCTGTAAGGGCATTGATCTCAGTGCACACAGCAGGGCATTAATAAGTGCAGCTGGAAGGGGTAGTTGGCTTTAATAAGGTGAATAATAGCAAGGGAACTAACCATGGGGGAGATGTGGAGGCTGTATCAGAAAAAGCAAATTCATGAGACTTTCAAAAAGGTCAGTCTAGACTCCACGAGAGGCCTCAGTGGGCATGTGTTAGAACACATTATACACAGAAAAGCATCAGAGCTGTTTTATTTCAGGGATTTAGTGGCCAAAAAAGAGCCACTGAAAACAAATTCCAGAAACACAAAATAGAGTCAAAATTTTAGCCAGATTCTAGATACCTAGTTTAAAATTCCCTACATTGTAGGTCTAAATGTTAATTCTAGTGAGTATCCATGAAGTAATGATAAATAATTGAAATCATACTCACATGTAGAATAAATCACTCTTAAATTCTAGACTTTATTAGCAATTTTTAAACCTAAGAATAATAAACAACAAAGGCATCTCCACAGAAGCCCTATGTCAGTACAGAAAACTTCACTTCTAACGTGCCTTAAATGATGGAGGAAAACCACTGGCAGTCAAGTACCAGGTTAATGAGTCCTACTCTCTGATTTAAAAATATTACATCATCCTTCTTATTCTTGGTGTCTGGATCCATCAACAGTATCTGGCTCCAACAACACCAAGTAGCAGGGGGAAATCTGCCATCTATCCCTCACTCCCTAAATCACGGACCCCACTGTCCTCCAGACACTAGAAGCACCTTCTATATGTTCCTGTCCTGACTTCATCATAATGCAAAATTTCTCTACAATGGATCTTCTATGGTGGGAAGGGAGGGGAAGGAGGGACACCAAGGCAGAGTGAGCTGAGTCTCCTGAAGCACAAAGACTTTCCTGAGCTCTCTTCCTTCATCTCTACAGGGTTTCTGGAAAGCAGAGATGACAGAAAACAGGAGCAAACTCACTGTTCGAACAAGTGTCTGCTGACTTCTGCATCCACCGCACTGAGCGGATCATCCAGGAGGTAGATGTCTGCGTCCTGATACACGGCTCTAGAAAACGTAGACAGACATCAGGAGAGGACACTTCACACTCCCTGGGTCTCATCCCTGAATCATGACGGGATCCAACAATTCCATGTTCATTCCAGGAATCCAGGGAAAGAGGCAAGACCCTGCTTTACACAGGATCGCCCAGTGAGCGGGGTCTGTGTGCTCACATCCACTAGGAGCTGAGGAGGAGGAGGAGGAGGAATGACAACTGAAATGCTATTTACCTGGCGAGGCTGACCCGGGCTTTCTGGCCTCCACTCAGTGGGGTTCCCCTGTCTCCTATCACAGTTAGATCTCCATCATTCAAAAGCTGTAAATCCTACATGGAGAGAGAAAAAGGAAAAAGAAAAAAATTTAACATGTGTTCTCCTGCCATTCTAAAGTTTTAACATCAGTTCTTCACACAAGTGTTTGATCAAGAGCAATGGGCTTATTTCATAGTGACTAAATGGTAATATTAAACAATTTTTAAAAAACTCAGGGCTTTTTGTTTTCATTCTGTAGCTTTTCACAACATTTATGCATTTGACCATTTTGATAGATATTTACTGAGCACTGACTATATTCCAGGCATTGTTATGGGTACAGTGAATTCAGTCATGAGGAAGTAAAGTCCCAGAGTTTCTTTCCATGAGTACAAGTACTGAAGATGAGAAGGAAAAGAAGGCTGGCTTAGGGGGATGGAAACTAAAGGAGGGGAATGAGTCCGCACTGGGGTGTGAGGGCTCTGCTCAGAGCGGGTGTGAGCAGATCTGGGGGAGGGGAGGGGCTCAGGCAGACCTGGAGAGGCTGCTCCTCACAGAGTGGAGGGGTGAGTGCAGGGGCCAAGGGGGAGATGCCCAAGGGGATCAGGACAAGCAAGGAGGTCAGGAGAGCAGAGCTGAATAAGAATGAGGGGAGTGAGGGCAGAGATAGAGCAGGAGGAGCCTGGGGTCACTGCTGCTGAAAGGTAGAAATGGGACAGACCTGGTCTGAGGTTTTCAAGGAATCACTTCTGTGCTTTACAGAAAAAAGACAGTAAGTGGGGAGGAGTGAGGGTGGGTACAAGTGAGGAGGCTACTGTAATAATCTAGGAGAGAGATGATGGTGGTCAGGACCAGAGTGTGGGCAGCAGGAACAGAGAGATGGGGGTCACACTCCAGACACATTTGGAAGGTGGAGTCTGGAAGACCTGCTGATGGGATGGGTGTGGGCTGTAAGAGAAGAGGAGGACTTTGTGTCTGGGACGTGAGGAAGGGGAAGGGGACAGGGTCTGCATTTACTGAGTTGGGGAAGATGGTGGAGGCAGGTTTAAGAGATTTTGCTTGTAGACAAGCTGAGATGACCTCTCGGTGATGTCATGATGCAGCTGGACATGCAAGTGTGAAGGTTTGTGCTAGAGACACAGGTATGAGAGCTGGTGGCCCAGGAGTTGAAGGCACAGGACTTACTTTATCAAGGAATGAGTGTGTCTTCAACTGGACATTTTGCTGATCTCAGCTCCAGCTTCCCACTTTCAGAGAAGGGATACACCTGACTTGTGTCTTCACAATGATACTTACACCAAGTGACAGAGTGGCAGACAAGGTCTATACAAGAAATGGAAGCAGGAAGAGCAGGCTGGGCAGGAAAACCAAGGGGAAAGAAACAGTGTGCTCAAAGGAGATGGAGCAGATCAGTTGGACTAAGTAGGTGCCTGTCCATGGAAGCAGGAAAAACTCAAAGCTAAGAAGGATATGAAGTTGTTTATTATTTGTTTATTTTGGCTATACCACATGGCATGCAGGATCTTAGTTCCCTGATCATGGATAGAACCCATGGATGGGCAGTGGAAGAGTCCTAACCACTGGACCACCAGAGAAGTCCCATGAAGTTTTGACTTGAGGATCTGAGAATATATCAAAAGTTATATTTGAATATAGGTTGAAGAAGTTAACAGAGAAATCAGAGTACCTGGCGTGGGGGGGAGAAAAAATGACAAGACCACCTGAAAAATGTCAACAGAATAATCAGGCTCAAATTACCTAATTATTATATTAGAAATCTTAGACTGCCTATAATTTATCACTTGATACATCCTGGAATAGATAAGCAAAGTTTGTGGGGAATTTGATATCCACTTAACCCCTCAGACATCAACCTAGGATGCACAGCAGGACCCTTCTGCAGATGAAGCCCCCACTTCTCTGTCCCTACTTTAGCAAATTTGGGGGCAAAGAAGGTGGCATACTGTGGTCTCCATGATAAACAAGTCCTTTGATCTCCCTGAGTCTCATTTTCTTCTTCGACAGAATGTGCTGTAGAACCAAGAGTCACTAAACTCAAAGATGATGTGAGAATCAAAAGGAGCATAGAAACATTCTTCATAAGTGGAAAAAGAACATGAGTTAATTATAACTTTCTACTGGTGACTGAATCCTCCTGCTGCTGCTGCTAAGTTGCTTCAGTTGTGTCCAACTCTTCATGACCCCATGGACTGCAGCCTACCAGGCTCCTCCGTCCATGAGATTTTCCAGGCAAGAGTAATGGAGTGGGGTGCCTTCTCTGGACTGAAGCCTACTTTCATCAAACCAATAGTGGGACTCATTCACAGTGTGGATCACAACATGCAAAGCACATGACTACAAGGAAAAGAAAGAGGCTGTCTCCATCATAACACTCCCTGACAGCCACAGAGACACACAGGCACACATAGGTCCCCTGCTCACTCACAGCTTAATTGGGGTACATCCAATGAAAGGCAGCAATTGCTATGTTGTGAAAATTCATTGTTTCATCTCCTTTCTGTGTTAAGCTCAGAAGTTAACACCATCACTTGGTATTCTTTGTTTTCATGAAAAACAGTAAGCCAGTTTAAGATAGATTCCCAGCCGTACATAAACACATAGTTTACTGGGCCTCCATTTCACTATTGACAGCCTTGCAAACTGTTCCTAGTTTTTATGCTTTGATCTTGTATTTTTCTGGTTTCCTTCCCCAAATAGCACCACATTATAGCAGAGTAATCTTAACCATTTTCTAGAAAAAGCACTTAAATATACTCTTTCATTTTGCCCAGTAATGGCACAATCAACAGGCTCTCTCCGAGTCTGAGAGCAGAACTGCAAGTATGTTGTTGACTCTGCAAATTACTTATGAACCAGACCCAGATAAGAAAAACATTTCAAAGGATTTTTAAAAAATCTAAGTCAGCCTAAATTCCCAGAAACCATTTTCTGATTGGGCTAAAGGCAAAAGCCTGACTTGAGCGTATATTACAATTCCTCCCACTAAGAGGAATGTGGTTTTTTTAATTTATTTTTTAATTGTAGGATAATTGCTTTACAGAATTTTGTTGGTTTCTGTCAAACCTCAACATGAATCAGCCATCAGTATACATATATCCCCTCCCTTTTGAACCTCCCTCCCATCTCCCTCCCCATCCCATCCCCTCTAGGTTGATACAGAGCCCCTGTTTGAGTTTCCTGAGCCATACAGCAAATTCCTATTGGCTATTTATTTTACATATGGTAATATAAGTTTCCATGTTACTCTTTCCATATGTCTCACCCTCTCTTCCCCTCTCCCCATATCCATAAGTCTATTCTCTATGTCTGTTTCTCCATTGCTGTTCTATAAATAAATTCTTCAGTACCATTTTTCTAGATTCTGCATATATGCATTAGAATATGATATTTATCTTTCTTTTTCTGACTTACTTCACTCCATATAGTAAGTTCAAGTTTCATCCACCTCATTAGAACTGACTCAAATATGTTCCCTTTTATGTCTGAGTAATATTCCATTGCATATATGTACCACAACTTCTTTATCCATTCATCTGTTAATGGACTACTAGGTTGCTTCCATGTTCTAGCTATTGTAAATAGTGCTGCAATGACTAATGGGATACATGAGTTTTTTTCAATTTTGGTTTCCTTAGGGTATATGCCTACAAGTGGGATTGCTGGGTCATACAGAGGTTTTATTCCTAGGTTTTAAGAAATCTCCATTCTGTCTTCCATAGTGGCTGTATCAATTTACATTCCCACCAACAGTGCAAGAGCTTTCCCTTTCCCCCACACCCTCTCCAGCATTTATTGTTTGTAGACCTTTTGATGATGGCCATTCTGACTGGTGTGAGGTGATATCTCATTGTAGTTTTGATTTGCATTTCTCTAATAATGAGCGGTGTTGAGCATCTGTTCATGTGTTTGTTAGCCATCTGTATCTTCTTTGGAGAAATGTCTGTTTAGGTCTTTCTCCCACTTTTTGATTGGGTTGTTTGCTTTCCTGGTATTGAGTTCTATGAGCTGCCTGTATATTTTGGAAATGAATCCTTTGTCAGTTGTTTCATTTGCTATTACTTTCTCCCATTCTGAGGGTTGTCTTTTCACCTTGCTTATAGTTTCCTTTGCTGTGCAAAAGCTTTTAAGTTTAATCAGGTCCCACTTGTCTACTTTTGTTTTTATTTCTGTTACTCTAGGAGGTAGGTCATGGGGGATCTTGCTTTGATTTATGTCATCCAGTGTTCAGCCTATGTTTTCCTCTAAGAGTTTTAAGGGATGCATCCTTATTCATGTTATTCTCCTCTAAGTTAATTTTAGCCAATTTTCACTGAAAAGCAGACACACAAATTAGAGGCAAACCAGGAAACGGATACACTGATTTGATGCCATCCAACCCAAAGCACAATAAACTGTGGAAAATTCTGAAAGAGATGGGAATACCAGACCACCTGACCTGCCTCTTGAGAAATCTGTATGCAGGTCAAGAAGCAAAAGTTAGAACTGGACATGGAACAACAGACTGGTTCCAAATAGGGAAAGGAGTACGTCAAGGCTGTATATTGTCATCCTGCTTATTTAACTTAAACGCAGAGTACATCATGTAAAATGCCAGTCTGGATGAAGCACAAGCTGGAATCAAGATTGCCAGGAGAAATATAAATAACCTCAGATATGCAGATGACACCACCCTTATGGCAGAAAGTGAAGAGGAATTAAAAAGCCTCTTGATGAAAGTGAAAGAGGAGAGTGAAAAAGCTGACCTAAAGTTCAACATTCAGAAAACTAAGATCATGGCATCCAGTCCCATCACTTCATGGCAAATAGATGGGGAAACAATGGAAACAGTGACAGACTATATTTTGGGGCTCCAAAATCACTGCAGATGGTGACTGCAGCCATGAAATTGAAAGACACTTGCTCTTTGGAAGAAATGTTATGACCAACCTAGACAGCTTATTAAAAAGCAGAGACATTACTTTGCCAACAAATGTCCATCTAGGTAAGACTATGGTTTTTCCAGTAGTCATGTGTGGATGTGAGAGTTGGACTACAAAGAAAGCTGAGCACTGAAGAATTGATGCTTTTGAACTGTGGTTTTGGAGAAGACTCTTGAAATTCCCTTGGATTGCAAGGAGATCCAACCAGTCCATCCTAAAGGAGATCAGTCCTGGATGTTCATTGGAAGGACGGATGTTAGAGCTGAAACTCCAATACTTTGGCCACCTGATGCGAAGAGCTGACTCATGTGAAAAGACCCGAATGTTAGGAAAGATTGAGGGCAGGAGGAGAAGGGGACAACAAAGGATAATGTGGTTGGATGGCATCACCAACTCAATGGACATGAGTTTGAGTAAACTCTGGGAGTTGGTGATGGACAGGGAGGCCTGGCATGCTGCGGTCCATGGGGTCACAAAGAGTCAGACACGCCTGAGTGACTGAACTGAACTGATTCTGAAGCACAGGAGAAGGAAATGGCAACCCACTCCAGTATTCTTGCCCAGAAAATCCCATGGACAGGGGAGCCTGGTGGGCTACAGTCCATGGGGTTGCAAACAGTCAGACATGACTTAGCAACTAAACAACAACAACAAATCCTGAAGCATCCAGTGCCCTTCAGCAATGATGGAGACTTACAGTAGAAATACCATGGAGTGTACTGTTGAAATGGTTAGTAAGGGCCATACATGAGGCCCTGGCAGAGGAGGACTGGGTTCCAGAGTCAAACAGCAGGAGGCCCTGCCTTTCTCCACAGCTTTTCTTCCATTTGGAACTGCCCCTCCTCTCATGTCCTGTCAATATCCTGCCCATCCTTCCAGGTTCAGCCCAAACACACTCTCCATGAAACCATCCTGGACTCATCTCTCTTCCTGCTGGGTTCCTAAGGCTTTGCTTACATCCCTCGTGAAAGAACAATATTATTTTGCTCCATAATTTATTTGTACATGTGCACACAGCTTCTCTCACCTCCTGGGGGATAAGCTCTGTGCTGGACCCTGACGCTGATTATCTCTGATCCTCACAGCAAGCTGAACAATAAGTATGGACCTCATTTCAGATGAGGAAACAGACTAAGTCAGGTCACATCACTGGTCTGAGGACAGTCAGCTGTTACAATTGACAGAAGACCTGGAATCTAAACCAGCTCATGGCAGTTCATAGCCTTTTGCTCTTTCACATCAGGCTGTCCATGTGGTGACTAAAGAGTATATTTGAAAGAAGGCAACAGTTAAATAATTCAAGACATGAAGGCCTCTAAACCTAGTCATGGAAATATCAATAAACTTATTATCTTATAACTGTCAAGGTAATCTGAAAAGAAAACTTCCAAGTTGGCAGGAATGTGGTAAATATGAAAGTACAAGCTTATAGGCACTCAAGAGGGGGTTGTAAATTCAAGTGATCTAAGTGGGAAAATATCAAACTAGAATTTATCAATGTGATACCTTTAAATATGTATTATTTAAAAGCTTTTAAAAGCCTTCAAGTGGTTAAAAATGCAGACAAATATGGCACACTATTGTTGGGAGCCATTACGGGAGGTCCTGCCCGTGACGAGGTCATGAAGAAAATACCAGGCAGGCAAGGCTGTCCGGGACCCCATCCATGATGAGGTCATGAGGAAAATACCTGACAGGCAAGGCCGTCTAAGATAAGGGACTCTCCAGGTTGGCCTCGGCCTCTACCCCACCCTGTATCCTCTCCCTTTTTCTGCTGTTGTTCTTGTTTGCCCTGCTGCGGATTCTTGTGTTGCCTGCCGAGAGCTCTCCTGCTCCTCTTTCATTGAATAAAGACCAGCTTAAAACCCTAATTAATAAATCTCCTGGATGCTGGTACCCTATGAAGGGGCCAGGGATGAAGGAAATGCTTCCATTCAAACCGTTTAGCTGGCATTCTGGCTTGTTTGATAAATGTGTGTTCTCATTGCACAAAATGCTCATGATTGTTCTAAACATCCTAAGCACAGTATGCTAACAAAAAAAAACTATTAAGCATAGGTCCCTCCATGGGGTGAGAAAAGCCCCACAAATATTATAGCCACATATGTGCCTAATAGAAAATAGTTTAGATAGAGATTAGCTGGTGACTTCTTGCAGGTAATTAACCTTCAGACTAAGAGCCTGTTTTGTGCCATATCTGCTGTTTTTGCAATCCTTTGCATTTCTGTTCTGTGAAAATGTAATCCTATCTAGTTCCCTTGGAGATGACACCTAATAGAAAGAAAATAGATTAACCACAAAAAAGACAGGGTCGGCTACTGAAGTTGCTTAAAGTTTTACCAGGTGCAAGCCATAAATTGTCAACAGGCCTAAAAGCCAGAAGATATTATGCATAGAGATTAACCATTAAATAAGGCCCTAATAGGCACAGAGCCCTTTGGGGGGTGAGGAAGCCCTATTAAAAAATACAAAAAATATTGTTTTAAAAGTGGTTATTAGATCAACGTTTGATTGATGTTAATGTGCTGAGGTTGTGCAGTGGAAACTATTGTTAATATAGTTGGAGATCTAGTAAAATAAGAGTTTAGCCCTAGTGTAAAAACAATAAGATAATTGTTAATTTTAACCAGGAGTGTTAAACAGGGGCTGCCTCACCAGAGCCACAGAGTCTTTGTGTGTTGAACTTTTTAGATAAATTTAGCTAAGAACTTCTGCAAAAAGACTGACTTTTATGTTAACAGGGTTGTATTTCTATTATGTTGCAACCTGCTGTACCATGAGACTGCCAATTTTCTGTTTTCTGCTAACCTCAAGGCCAGAAGATAATGTACAAAAAATCTATGGGAAAAGACTCTCATAAACAAAAATATACAGAGCACGCCTGGTTTCGTGAAGGACAAGCTGATATAATGTTAAACTAAGTCTGTGTGCTTATCTGCCCCTTAGAAATGTACCAACTTAGGGTATAAAGGCGATGGTGGAAAATAAAGCAACTGCCAGACTCTGCCACATATCCTGGTCTGGTCTGGTCTGGTCTGGTCTGGTCTGGTCTGGTCTCTCTCTCTCTCTCTCTGATTCTCTGGAGCATGGAGACCCGTCATGCTCACTTTCCTGCCCAGGCTTCTAAGACCCTCTTGAGAAGGCACTCCATGCCTTCACCCACTCGAGAGGGTGCCTGGTGCCTTCATGAATGATGAAAGTCCTGTGTCAAGGGCTTTATGGTTTTCTGAGTAAACCAGGGAATATCAGCCTCTTTCTCTCCTTTACTTTCTTATCGTCGACTCCGGACCACCAGGTTCCAGTCCATTAAAGGACCCCAACATTACCAGACAACCATATAGACAGAGGTCTAGATAGCCACAGAATGTAAGTAGTTGAAATGACAAGATATCTGCTTAAAATGTACATTTCATGATGTATACTAACTTGTTAAAATAATATACTCAATAGAATATTCAATACAGGTTGTTCTTAACAATTTATGTTTTCATTATGACTCTTGGTTTTAACTATTTCATTCATCTCCACAATGTAGCAGCATAATTACATGATGTACCTGACCCTCTACTAATGAATTGAAATCTTCACTATCTCTCCATTTTCATTTGATAAAGAATGAATCTCAGTAATGCTCAGCAAGCAAGAGGGCACTTTATATGATAAATTCTCTCTTGGTAAATTAATTCTTAGAAATAATGGTCAAAGATCTACTTTCACAAGAGCTCTAGTTTAACATCACCAACAACAAAAAAATTAGGTAATAAATTATGACTCTGTGGATCAGAGTGATAAAACTTCAGTTTTATATATGTTACATATATTACCTGTCCTGGCTAAACAGGGGCAATAAAGTACTTCTAGCATAAAGGAAACAAGAAACATGAAGGTACATGCAACAGCACATAGTCCATCTCGCGAGGAGGACAGAGTACACATCATGCCAATCAGAGGTGGTAGTACTGAGAGACTTCAGGGTGTATTTATGTTTACATATCCTGAGTGTTAAGAAAATTGTAGTAACTGCTCATCTTTTTTTAAAGAGAGGTTACACTTGATTAGTAAAATGCCCAAAAAACTAAAAGCACAAAGTCTGGATAAAAAGTCAGGATAATCTTCAAAATGAAAAAATTTCTTGGGGGGCTGTCCTAAGATGGCAGAGGTTTAGAACAGGGAGACCACTCTCTCCCCCACAAATTCATCAAAAGATCATTTGAACACTGAGCAAATACCACAAAACAATTTCTGAATGCTGGCGGAGGATACCAGGCACCCGAAAGGCAGCCCATTGTCTTCAAAAGGAAGGAAGACAAAATATAAAAGATACAAAGAGAGACAAAAGAATTAGGGGCAGAGACCCATCCCAGGGAGGGAGTCATAAAACAGGAGAAATTTCCAAACAGCAAGAAACCCTCTTACCAGTCGGTCTGTGGGGAGTTTTGGAATCTCAGAGGGCAACATAACTGGGAGGAAAAAATAAATAAATCAAACCCACAGATTACATGCCTAACTGCAACACCCAGCAGAGAAGTAGCCCAGACACTCGTGTCCACCACAGCAAGCGAGGACTGAACAGGGAGGCACAGGCTGCATTGCTTAGAGTAAGGACCGAGCCTGAATGCCCTGAGGACAATATGAGGGAGCTAATGTGAGATAGCAACCCAAACTGTGGGATAGCCAGAACCAGGGTAAAAAAAAGAGGAGAGAGAGAGAGAACTTTCCCATGAAAAACTCTAACCTAAGGCACTGCCAGGCCGCTCACAGAACAAAGGACTGAGTGAATACCAGAGGAGAGCTAGCCGGCTGCGGACTGGCCCATCCCCCGTGGGAGACAGTGAGGGAGGCAGGTGACAGCCAGAGCCAGAAGGCAAGGGGCAATCTTGGCCTCAGAGACAGCATCCTCTACCAAACTGTGAGCAGGCTCCCAGTTGCTAACCAAGTCTTCCTGGGATCCTGGACATGTGACATCCACCAGGAGGGTCACAGCCAGAGATCAGCTCTCCAGAGCAGACACACAGCACACCTGAGACGGCGCTCCCGCTGCACACCCAGGAAACAGCGGCTGGGACCGGGGAGGTGATAAGATGCACCGTCCCAGCTGGGAGAGTGTGCTTACCAAGCACCTGGTCACCTGAGCTGCTCGGATCTGGGAAGGGCACAAAATGCAGGCCCAACCGAGTCTGTGCCTTTGTGGAGTACCCAAGAACCTGAACCTGAGTGGCTTAGACTTGGGAAGTACATGCAACCCAGGGCCCACGTTAGACAGTTCCCTTGCAGAGCAACCTGGAGCCTGAGCAATGTAGATTGGGAAAGCACACATGCCATGAGCAGGGGCAACCCCAGTGTGGCCCAGACATTGCGAGCACTCCCCACACATGCCACTGATATTTGTTTGTAGTGTCACTCCCTCCCCACAGCACAATTGAACAAGTGAGCCTATATAAATGACCACTCTTGCCCCCTTGTGTCAGGGTGGAAGTTAGATACTGAAGAGACTTGCAAACAGAGGAAGTCAAAATAAGCAAAGAGGGAACTGCTTTGGAAGTGACAGGTGCAACAGATTAAAACCGTGTAGTTAGCATTGACTACATTGGAAGGGACCTATAGACCTTGAGAAAAAATATAAGGAATTTCTGAACAAGGAACTATCTGAAACTGAACTGACCCCCACTGCCCTCAACAGCTACAGAGAAATTCCTAGATATGTTTTACTATTATCATGTTTTAATTTTTTCAAAAGTTTAAGTTCTTTATTACTCCCTTTCAGAATCCAATCTTCAGTACCCATTTTTCCTTAGGAGTGTGATTACTGGCTTGATTGCTCTCTCCGCTTTTGACTCTCCTTTGTCTCCCCCAGGTCACCTCTATCTCCTTCCTTCCTTCCTCTTCTCTTCTCCGTGAAACTCTGTGAACCTGAGTGTTCCAGACTGTGGAAAGCAAATAGGGAATCGATTACTGGCTAGATTGTTCTCTCCCCTTTTGATTCCTCCTCTTCACCTCCTGGCCACCTTTATCTCCCTCCTCCCTCTTCTCTTCTCCATGTAACTCTGTGAACCTCTCTGGGTGTCCCTCACTGTGGAGAATCTTTTCACCATTAACCTAGATGTTTTATCATCATTGCTGTATGGATGGAGAAGTCTTGAGGCTACTGTAAGAATAAGACTGAAGGCCAGAGGCAGGAGGCTTAAATCCAAAACTTGAGAACACCAGAAAACTCCTGACTCCAGGGAACATTAATCAACAAGCACTCATCCAAAAGCCTCCATACCTACACTGAAACCAAGCTCCACCCAAGAGCCAACAAGTTTTAGAGGAAGACATACCAAGCTAATTCTCCAACAACACAGGAACATAACCCTGAGCACAAAAATACAGGCGGCCAAAAGTCATACCAAACCCATAGACACCTCAAAACTCACTACTGGACACTTCATTGCACTCCAAAAAGAAGAGATCCAGCTCCACCCACCGAAACACCGACGCAAGCTTCCCTAACCAGGAAACCTTGACAAGCCAGTCATCCAATCCCACCCACAGGAAGGAACCTCCACAATAAAGAGGAACCCCAAATTTTCAGTACAAGGAAAGGCCACCCCAAACACAGCAACCTAAACAAGATGAAAAGATAGAGAAATATTCAGCAGGTAAAGGAACATGATAAAAGCCCACCAAACCAAACAAAAGAGGAGGAGATAGGGAGTCTACCTGAAAAAGAATTCAGAATAATGATAGCAAAAATGATCCAAAATCTTGAAAACAAAATGGAGTTACAGATAAATAGTCTGGAGACAAGGATTGAGAAAATGCAAGAAAAGTTTAACAAGGACCTAGAAGGGGAAAAAAGGGCCAATCAATATGAATAGTGCAATAACTGAGACAAAAGCACTCTGAAGGGAATCAACAGTAGAATAACTGAGGCAGAAGATAGGATAAGTGAAGTGGAAGATAGAATGGTGGAAATAAATGAAGCAGAGAGGAAAAAAGAATTAAAACAATGAGGACAATCCCTGAGACCTCTGGGACAATGTTAAATGCCCCAACATTTGAATCATAGGAGTCCCAGAAGAAGAAGACAAAAAGAAAAGCCATGAGAAACTACTTGAGGAGATAGTAGTTGAAAACTTCCCTAAAATGGGGAAGGAAATAGCCACCCAAGTCCAAGAAACCCAGAGACTCCCAAACAGGATAAACCCAAGGCAAAACACCCCAAGACATATATTAATCAAATTAACAAAGATCAAACACAAAGAACAAATATTAAAAACAGCAAGGGAAAAACAACAAATAACACACAAGGGGATTCCATAAGGAAAACAGCTGATCTTTCAATAGAAACTCTTCAGGCCAGAAGGGAATGGCAGGACATACTTAAAGTGATGAAAGAGAAAAACCTACAACCCAGATTACTGTACCCAGCAAGGATCTCATTCAAATATGAAGGAGAAATCAAAAGCTTTACAGACAAGCAAAAGCTCACAGAATTCAGCACCACCAAACCAGCTCTTCAACAAATGCTAAAGGATCTTCTCCAGACAGGAAACACAGAAAAGGTTTATAAACTCGAACCCAAAACAACAAAGTAAATAGCAACAGGATCATACTTATCAATAATTACCTTAAATGTAAATGAGTTGAATGCCCCAACCAAAAGACAAAGACTGGCTGAATGGATACAAAAACAAGACCCCTATGTATACTGTCTACAAGAGACCCACCTCAAAACTAGGGACACATACAGACTGAAAGTGAAGGGCTGGAAAAAGATATTTCACACAAATGGAAACCAAAAGAAATCAGGAGTAGAAATACTCATATGAGATAAAATAGACTTTGAAATAAAGTCTGTGAAGAGACAACAAAGGACACTACAAAATGATCAAAGGATCAACCAAGAAGAAGATATAACACTTATATATGCACCCAACATAGGAGCACCACAATATATAAGGCAAAGGCTAACAAGTATGAAAGGAGAAATTAACAGTAACAATAATAGTGGGAGACTTTAATACCCCACTCACACCTATGGATAGATCAACTAAACAGAAATTAGCAAGGAAACACAAACTTTAAATGATACAATGGACCAGTTAGACCTAACTGATATCTATAGGACATTTCACCCTAAAACAATGAATTTCATCTTTTTCTCAAATGCACATGGAACCTTCTCCAGAATAGATCACATCCTGGGCCATGAATCTAGCCTTGGTAAATTCAAAAAAAAAAAAATGAAATCATCTCAAGAATCTTTTCTGATCACAATGTGGTAAGATTATATGTCAACTACAGAAAAAAAAAAAACTATTAAAAATACAAACATATGGAGGCTAAACAACACACTTCTGAATAACCAACAAATCACAGAAGAAATCAAAATAGGCATATAAATGAATAAAAATGAAAACACAACAACTCAAAACCTATGGGATTCAGTAAAAGCAGTGCTAAGGGGAAGGTTCATAGCAATACAAGCCTACCTCAAGAAACAGGAGAAAAATCAGATGGAAAAACCTAACTCTACACCTACAGCAACTAGAAAAAGGAGAAATGAAGCACCCCAGGGTTAGTATAAGGAAAGAAATCATAAAACATTAGGGCAGAAATAAATGCAAAAGAAACAAAGGAGACCATAACAAAAATCAACAAAGCTAAAAGCTGTTTCTTTGAGAAGGTAAATAAAATAGGCAAACCACTAGCCAGACTCATCAAGAAACAAAGGAAGAAGAATCAAATCAACAAAATTAGAAATGAAAATGGAGAAATCACAACAGACTCCCAGAAATACAAAAGATCATAAGAGACTATTGTCAGCAACTATATGCCAATAAAATGAACAACTTGGAAGAAATGGACAAATTCTTAGAAAAGTATGACTTTCCAAAGCTGAACCAGGGAAAAATAGAAAATCTTAACAGACCCATCACAAGCATGGAAATAGAAACTGTAATCAGAAATCGTCCAACAAACAAAAGCCCAGGACCAGATGGCTTCACAGCTGAATTCTACCAAAAATTTAGAGAAGAGCTAACACCTATTCAAAGTCTTCCAGAAAATTGCAGAGGAAGGTAAACTTCCAAACTCATTCTATGAGGCCACCATCACCCTAATACTAAAACCTGACAAAGATGCCACAAAAAAAGAAAGCTATAGGCCAATATCACTGATGAAACAGATGCAAAAATCCTTAACAAAATTCTAGCAAACAGAATCCAACAACATATTAAAAAGATCATACATCATGACTAAGTGGGCTTTATCCCAGGGATGCAATGATTCTTCAATATTCGTAAATCAATCAATGTAATACACCACATTAACAAATTAAAAGATAAAAACCATATGATTATCTCAATAGATTAAGAGAAAGCCTTTGACAAAATTCAACATCAGTTTATGACAAAAACCCTCCAGACAGCAGGAATAGAAGGAACATACCTCAACATAATAAAAGCCACATATGATAAACCCACAACAAACATTATCCTCAATGGTGAAAAATTGAAAGCATTTCCCCTACAGTCAGGAACAAGACAAGGATGCCCATCTCACCACTACTATTCAACATAGTTTTGGAAGTTTTAGCCACAGCAATCAGAGAAGAAAAAGAAATAAAAGGAATCCAGATTGGAAAAGAAGAAGTAAAACTCTCACTGTTTGCAGATGACATGATCCTCTACATAGAAAACCCTAAGGACTCCACCAGAAAATTACTAGAGCTAATCAACGAATATAGTAAAGTTGCAGGATATAAAATCAACACACAGAAACCCCTTGCATTCCTATACACTAACAATGAGAAAATAGAAAGAGAAATAAAAGAAATAATTCCATTCACCACTGCAATGAAAAGAATACTTAGGAATAAATCTACCTAAAGAAACAGAAGACCTATATATAGAAAACCATAAAACACAGATGAAAGAAATCAAGGAGGACACAAATAGATGGAGAAATATACCTTGTTCATGGATTGGAAGAATCAATATTGTGAAAATGAGTATATGACGCAAAGCAATCTATAGATTCAATGCAATCCCTATCAAGCTACCAACGGTATTTTTCAGAAAACTAGAACAAATAATTTCACAATTTGTGTGGAAATACAAAAAACCTTGAATAGCCAAAATAATCTTGAGGAAGAAGAATGGAACTGGAGGAATCAACCTACTTCAGGCTATACTACAAAGCTACAGTCATCAAGACAGTATGGTACTGGCACAAAGACAGAAACATAGATCAATGGAACAGAATAGAAAGCCCAGAGATAAATCCACGCACCTATGGACACCTTATCTTTGACAAAGGAGGCAAGAATATACAATAGAGAAAAGACAATCTCTTTAACAAGTGGTGCTGGGAAAACTGGTCAACCACTTATAAAAGAATGAAACTAGAACACTTTCTAACACTGTATACAAAAATAAACTCAAAATGGATTAAAAGTTAAATGTAAGGACAGAAACTATAAAACTCCTAGAGGAAAACATAGGCAAAACACTCTCTGATGTAAATCATAGCAGGATTCTCTATGACCCACCTCCCAGAGTAATGGAAATAAAAGCAAAAATAAACAAATGGGACCTAATTAAACTTAAAACCTTTGGTGCAACAAAGGAAACTATAAGCAACGTGAAAAGACAGCCTTCAGAATGGGAGAAAATAATAGCAAATGAAGCAACTGACAAAGAATTCATCTCAAAAATAAACAAGAAACTCCTGCAGCTCAATTCCAGAAAAATAAGCGACCTAATCAAAAAATGGACCAAAGAACTAAACAGACATTTCTCCAAAGAAGACATACAGATGGGTAACAAGCACATGAAAAGATGCTCAACATCACTCATTAACAGAGAAATGCAAATCAAAACCACAATGAGGTACCATCTCACGCTGGTCAGAATGACTGCTATCAAAAAGTCTACAAACAATAAATGTTGGAGAGGGTGTGAAGAAAACGGAACCCTCTTACACTGTTGGTGGGAATGCAAACTAGTACAACCACTATGGAGAACAGTGTGGAGATTCCTCAAAAAAACTGGAAATAGAACTGCCAAATGACCCAGCAATCCTGCTGCTGGGCATACACACTGAGGAAACCAGAATTGAAAGAGACATGTGTACCCCAGTGTTCATCACAGCACTGTTTACAATAGCCAGGACATGGAAGCAACATAGATGTCCATTGGCAGACAAATGGATAAGAAAGCAGTGATACATATACACAAAGGAATATTACTCAGCTATTTAAAAGAATGCATTTGAATTAGTTCTAATGAGGTGGATGATACAGGCACCTATCATACAGAGTGAAGTAAGTCAGAAAGAAAAACTCCAATTCAGTATATTAACGCATATACATGGAATTTAGAATGATGGTAATGATAACCCTATATGCAAGACAGCAAAAGAGACACAGATGTAAAGAACAGACTTTTGGACTCTATGGGAGAAGGCGAGGGTGGGATGATTTGAGAGAATAACATTGAAACATGTATATTATCATATGTGAAATAGATCGCCAGTACAGGTTTGATGTATGAGACAGGGTGCTGAGGGCTGGTGCACTGGGATGACCCTGAGATATGGGATGGGGAGGGAGATGGGGAACACATGTAAATCCATGGCTGATTCATGTCAATGTATGGCAAAACCCACCACAATATTGTAAAGTATGCCTCCAATTAAATTTTTAAAAAGAAAATATTTATCTGGAAAGAACTGAACTAATCATAAAATGTTCACCTATTTTTTAAAATGACAATTATTCTTCATCACCAAAAAAAAGCAGCCTCAGATGTTATAAGAATTATAAATCTAACAATAAGATGCTAGATTTTAATACATGAGAAACATTTTTTAAGCTTCTCCACTTTTTTCTTTTTGTCTGACACTTAAGGTTCCTAGTTTACTACTTTTCACCAGTTATGACTATAAAATAATGAGCCAAACACATCAGCTTCCAGTCCCCACACCTCACAGTTTCTCAGGACCAGACACTGAACTCCCTCCTGTTCAGGTCAGGATCTGGCATTGCTCTATTCAAATCTGTGAATTCTAAGATTACAAACACATGTACTTTAAGTTCAAAATACACTAATATGTTGAAAGTTCTCTTGAAAATGAGATAGAGAACAACATGTTAAACGTCTTGGGCTGATTTTATAATTAATCTCCATTAGTTGCAAACTTTATTTCAGGTTTTGAGAATTTTTATAACATATCTTTAGTAAATTAGCAAATCATAGTTTCACCATAGGTAAAATCTCAAAATTCTCCAATAAACCTATGTTACAGTTGTCTGTTAGCAATCCTGAAATGGAGGATTTGTTACCTTATCCCAAAAAGTAGTGAAATCTTACACGTCCACAATTGTTTACCATCTGATGGCAGCTGAGGGTTGTGCTGTGGTATCTCATCCAGTAACAGAAAGTGCTATAGAAAAAGGAAAACCAGACTGTTAAACTGCAAGGACAAAGCACAAATAAAAATAACCTCTTTCCTGGAATTTGCAATAAAAACCTATATAGCCTACATATTGTTTTACCAATTGTACTTAAAGTGTTCATTCACATCAGAACATACTAAATAATATATAGCATATTTGCTATTATTATAGAATATAATATATAATCATATAATATAGTGTATATATTAATAGCATACATATATAGAATATTTTACATTGAGATGTGTGTATGTGTAAATATGTATGTGTGTCTGTGTGTGTGTACATGTAGATATGATATATTATATATAGAGAGAGCTGTTGGCCCTGAGTCTATCTGTAACTTTCTCAGCATTTTTCAGTGTACTAGTTTCTTCCTAAAGAGAAAATATGGCTCCAAACTCCAACACATTTATAACCTGGGCATTTTAATGTTTTCTTTTTGAGTTACTAACAACAAACAGGGGAGTTGGTAAGAAATGATTCCATAAATATTAACTGAATCCCACCAGGTGCCAAGCACCATGCGACACTGCTAGAAACAGGGAGGAAGGCCATTCCCAGGTCTTCAGCAATCAAGTAGCACAGGACAGGCTGGGAACACAAGACCAACAAGAGAGATGCCAAATAAAAACTCTGGCTCTGCCTGTCGTGGTTCGTGACACTCACCTGAGCACTTAAGTACACTCTACTTTTCTCATGTGTGTTACATCAATATCACTACTTACTATCACTTGCCATCTTAATAAAATATGTTCTTATTAAGTTAGTTTCTACTTCTTAAAAAATACTTTACAAGCATCTTTCCACAATCACTTGTCTCTTCTCCTCAGTCAATGCCCTCTGTCCTCCTCAACAGCAGGAACAGCTCCATATTTCATTTCTTGTTATTTTCACACCACTTACCAGCTATTCAATGGAATTTAGCTGAATAAAACCAAGTCCTGTGAACCGTTACAAGGTTAACATAATCATATACAAGAAAACTCCCTCTTGCCCTGGAAACACTAGACATAATCCAGTGAGAAAAACCACAGTGGTAGAGAAATTGAGTAAACAACTAAGGTTACCCCTCACTACACACCCCACATCCAAGATGTATGAATGTGTGGCAGAGACTGCTGGCTCTCCTCAAAATCTGCTCTCATTCTTCTGGGGTAAGAGACCGCAAATTTTAGCTGCACATGGCAGCCTGGAAGGAGGTCCTCTCTCTCCAGCCTCCCAAGAAAACAGTTACACTCATGTGACTAAATTCAGGCCAGTGGATAGTGACAACATCCAGCATCATCATCCACCCCTGAGGCTGCCAGCTGAGTCAAAGCCACATGCAACAGAATAACAAGAAAGAGTCTGGGTCCCTAACACCGTGGAAGATCATAGTAGCCATGGGATTTGTTATGGGGAGAATTATAACCCCACAGAAAAGATATACTGAAGTCCTAACCCCAGTTAGCTCAAAATGTGACTTCATTTGGAAAGAGGGTTGTTGTAGACGTAATCAATTAAGGTGAGATCACAGTGGAGTAGGGTGGTCCCTTAATAAAACATGATTAGTGTCCTGATGGGAGTCACAGGAACAGACACACAGAAAACAGCCATGTTATGGTGGAGACAGAGGCTTATATTAGTTATAATCCAAAGAACATCAAGGTTTGCCTATAACCACTAGAAACTAACAGAGGCAAGAAAGAATTCCCTCTTATAGGAGAAAATAAGAGGGACCATGACCTGCTAACTCTTTGATTTCAGGCTTCTAGCCTTCAGGACTATGAAACAATAAACTTCTATGATTTTAAACCATGTAGTTTGTGGTACTTTATTACAGCAGCTCCAGGAATCCCACTACAGAGCCTCACAAGAACTCTTGCATGAGGGGAAAGACAAACTATTTGTGAAAACAGCTTTAATGTGGGTAGTTCTAGGAACCAGAGGCAAACTAAATCCTAACCAATACAGCAGGCAACTGAAGCAAGCGTGTGAGGATGTTTGAGAAAGAAAACAAGACATAAACAGTAATCTACTCCCCTAAACATCATAAACACCCTTCACATCCTTGACATGTAATTCATCATGTCACAAAACTAAAAAAGTGATTGTAATCTTCTACTTCAAAACAACAACTGGTAAAAACTGAACATGAAAACCTGCTTCTGTGCAGGAAAAGGAAGACAGGATCCTGGCATTTCTCTCAAAGATGAGCTGGTGGGGGATATGATTCATTCATTCCCTCCTCTTCTCATTCAGGCTCACTCAGAACCTAACACTGGGTACAGCTACTCCTACCCACACTAAGCCCGTATCCAGAAGGAGGCAGGATGGACAGACAGTGGTCTAAGGACTCCTCCACAGACTCTCAACCACCACAGCCTGAGTTCTCTCTCCATCTCTCTCCACCATCTCTCCCATCATCAGCCATGTACCAGCTCACCTGTTCTGAGGCAATTCATCTCCCTTCCACTTCTCCTTTTCTCTTGAAACAATTTCAGAATCCAACTTACTGTTAATCATTACAAATATTAATACAACTTTTCTTTTGCTGGTTCCTTCCCCAGCCCTCCCCTACTCCACTCCCTCCTGATCTCTTTACAGCCCCTCTGAGAGTGTCCACCATGCTTAACACCCTCCAGTGACCCACCAGCACCTAAGTCCACACTCCCCAGGTGGCCTCTGCCTGGACACTGAGTACTAACCTCACCCAACCTTCCAGGACATCTCAAATGCTAATACTCCTGGGAACCTGTATAACATCCCAGGCTGGCACTGCCCTCTGTACCTCTGAATCCCCAGAAGAACAGTACATCACTTAGAGGGAAGACACTATGTCATTCATGCACTTACACAGTCCAGCTCCAACTAAGACTGAGCTTTACGCAGAGTCTGTCCATCATGGGCATCAGGTAAGGGAAGGAACAGATTGTAAGGCTGTTCAAATCAGCCCAACCATTAACTGCATCGCTACAGCTTTACACAGGCTGAGCTAACACAGCAACAAACAAAAGGTTATATGTATATATTGGACACCTTGTCTAGATAGAATCAAATTCCAATTTCAGCTTAAGCTTACTACCAAGACAAAAACTCAATATTCAATGTGTGTAGAGTAGAATAGAAAATTCCCCACCTAAAAATGAAAAGGAAAGAAAAAGAACAAACATGTCCTAAGTGAGGAATTAAACCTACTGAGCACTTGTCCACAAATCACTGAGGTCTGAGGGGAAAAGGCATCACAGTCTTCCAGGGATTAAATGAGACTCCACTCATCACATGACCAGCTTGTAAAGGTACCAGAAGTGCCAGCTGGATTTTCCTCCAGGAGTCAGGCTGATGAAAAAGCTGAAATTAAATGGCCATTAGAGCCATTAAGTGCAGACTGAGAACAGGAAAGGTATCCACATCAGAATTGCAACCAAAAAGATTGATTTCTCAGTGGCTGGTAGGAGAAACCCTAAGTAGCTTTGTAAGCAATATATTAATAACTTCAGAGACGCATTTTACTGGCTGTAAAAGTCACTGAAAACTTTCAGTGCTTTGAAGCTAAAACAAGATATTTACAATCCCATTAGGGTCATTAAAAGCCAAAAGCTTCACTTTCCTTTCCTTATTAAGAAAATGTAGAGAGACTTCTTGGGCCTATAAGGTCATAGTAAATCATTTCTTTTTTGTACATGGAAAAAAAGGAAATTACAAAGCACATGTAAAAAAAGACATGAAACTGTGAAGCATAAGTAGGTCTGCCCGTGGAAATGGACAATGCACCTCCTCCAACGTAGGCAGGGGTGGTGGATTTCCTTCCTAGGGCTCCCAGAGACAACCTGAACAGAAATCCTAGAAGATGAACATCCAGTCTACTTTGTCCCAGGCTGCAGGAGGCCATGCGGCAGCAGGGCTCAACACCACACCGGGTCCTAAACTCTATGTGTCCACCAACCCTCCAGCCCATCCGTGGTCAAAACTTGCCCAGTTCTGACCACCTGGTCAGTACACTCAGCAGGTCTTTTCTTCCACACCTGCCGCCCTTCTCACCTTTTAATTGGGCATGAACACATCCAAGTGAGAGGCAGGGAAAGGAAAAAAAGTAAACTTCTGATCATTGCCTGTTACCTGTTAGATAACAAGACAGGAGGCTAAATCAAGCCAACAACTAGTTGGTGAAGTAGGTCTTATGGCAAACACTGAGGTATTTCAAAATTCAAATTCAAAATTCAAATTCAGAATTCAAAATCAAGTTCATGCTCTTCACCTCCCCAAATTTAGTTCTCTTCTATTATTCCTTACTTCAGTGAATCCAGGTGATTTTCCAGCCCCAAAACCCAAAGTAGCCCATAATCTACCTCTCCTCTTCCACCATTCCCAACTCAAGATGTGCCCTGAGTGGCTCTCAAATCTGGCCGAGTCTATTTCATCCTAAACCAAACCACATCATCTCATCCCTGGACCATGTACCACATTTGCATCCTGACACATCTTCCTGCCTCTCCTCTGGATCCTCACCCCACCTCCCTGCCCTGTTCCCAAGGCTGCAGCCAGGGTGAGCCCTGAGATGATTAAAAAAAAAAAAAAAAAAAAAAAAAAAAAAAAAAAAAAAA